>NW_027185385.1:732004-739504 GCF_022577435.1 Embiotoca jacksoni | reverse complement strand
TCGTCGATTTGTGGCTTTTTTTCTTCATTTTGTGGTCAAAGTTCTTGAAATCTACATTTTCCTGCATGTTTTCCGTCTTCAGCAGGACAGGTGTGTCTTTACTGAAGCGTTTCCACGTGTCCAGCAACAAAAGAGAATAAACCCACTCAGTAATTCAGGAAAACACAGGACATAATGTGAATAAAAAGAAGACTGCATGGAACATGTTTGATTCTGATCAATGGCAAACAGAATTGCCTCTGCTGCTTGATTGTTGACGTCCACCTGCTGCTGGTTGGTGCACAAGGTGTCTCCTTCATATGTTGAATCTCAATGTGGGAACCAAGTTGGATACGAGACTCTCAAACCCAAAATACTCTAACATTAGTGTTTAAAGAGATGAAGCAGAGCCCTCTGCTCTTCTACTGCTGCTCTTAAACACGGATAAATATCAACTCTTACCACTCAGATGTTTATTTTATTTTATTTAATATTATTCTATTTTATTGTATAGAATGTGCTTTTTTAAAAATTATTATTATTATTATTATTATTATATTCAATATTTTTGCCCTGTATATGGTGCTGGAACGTAAAAATTTCCCTCTGAGGGATTAATAAAGTATAAATCTATCCATCTATTTCCCCCATAAATGAACGATGTATAATATTTCTAGATCATGAGACGTGATGATGTTTCAGGTCAGATCTCTGCAGCAGGGTGTCGGTGTGATGACATCATCCTCTCACCACTTTGCTGCGGCTCTTGGAAATGGCCACCTCCATCTCCTCCAGGCTGCACTCGCTCGGGGACCCGAACATGTCCATAGGCTCCTCCTCCTCCTGCTGCTCCCTCATCTTCAGACTGTTGGCTACCGACTGGATCACCCGCATCCACTCCTCTCTGAGTCAGAACCACCGGGAGGAGTCAGACACCGCTCACACACACATGGAGCATCCAGACCTGCGACAGCGCTCTCACCTCTCCTCGTTGCTCTCCACGTGAAACGTCCGCTCGATGACGGAGGTCCACTGGAGGCAGCGGATGACGAACGTGTTGGGTCGCGGTCGTTCGGTCTTCATTAACTGGCACTCTGTGGAGAACACGGTTCAGATGAACGAAGCTCAAACACTGATGGTTGTCACTCAGCGTTTTATAGCTGGTGGTCTGGGACGTCGTTCAGCGTGATGTTTCATGTCTGACACCGACCTGCCACGGAGAAGTTGTTGAGCGGAGGGGAGGTCTGGTCGTTCAGGTCGGGCTTCTCTTTGTAGCCAATGAAGGAGCCGTCACTCTTCAGGATGAAATACCTGGGCCTCCATGTCTTAATGTACTCACCTGGTCAGAGGAGGCACACGTTCAATCGGCAGGAACATCAGAGTTCCATCTAACGGATAACAATGAAACTCATCAGAACCAGCAGAGGGTCGGATCCTCACCTCTCTTGTGGAGCCAGCCCTCTCTGACTATACTGACTTCATTCATGGTGGATGTGTCTCAGAGGGTCGGGGGCAGGGAGTTGGGGGGAGGAGGAGGGAGGGGGCAGTGGATGTGTCTCCGGGCCGGTTCAGGTCACAGTGATCAGATGTGAACAGCACCTGCTGGATGAAACAAGCAGCACAGACACATGAGGACAAATGAGAGGACATTTAACCTCATTACGACTAAAGTCAACAGGTTCATCAAGTTCAGACACAAACGTCTTCAAATAAAAAACAGATTTAGGTCCTGATGCAACTTCTGTAAACTCCACAACTGACTGAAGTCACACAGAAACCAATTATTCTTTTCAGTAGTGTACAATTACGTCCTGATTAATCTAGTGAATTGTTTACTAGTGTATGAAATGTAAGAAATATAGTGAAATATGTCAGTATGATATCTTCAGATACAAAAACATGCTTAAAATAAAAACTAGCATTTTTGATACTTTAAGCATCTGAATTTAGGATGAAAACATAATAAGACAAAAGTAGTTTTACTTAACGCTATTGATTTGCAATTAGGTTATAAATACATATTGGAAATATTATAAAGTTACTTCAGATTGTGTGCGATATTTAATTTCCCTCAATAATCCATCATGACGGAGTCAGAACGGGTTTTAAAATGAATTAAAATGTAAAACTGAGTATTCAGACGCCTGATTCAGGACATCTGGTACAGCGTTGAGTGTTTTGGGTTTCTGCAGGCGGGTCACTGGATCTCCCTGACAGGTCCGGTCCAGTGAAGAGACCTGAAGATGTTCTGTCGGGTTTCATTCAGAGCGTCCGAGACGTGTCTAAGTGACTACAGCATCGTCCGGCTGCAGGTCGACCCGGTCAGACGTCCGACGACCTTCTTCCTGAACATCTGAGCGTTCTTCGTCTCTCCGGACGACCCGGAGCGATCACGGGTCTCCTCCCTGTCCGAGGCGGTTCTGGACGTCCACCGCCAGCTGCTGGTTCAACACTTCTTCTGTTTCAGTGTTTGAGGCTGCTGTGAACACCCAAAGCTCTGGAGAGGATTTCACACTCGTGTCCTGACGGCTCGCCGCCCTGACGTGGACATGGACCTCCTTCATGGAAGCCCCACCAGATAATTAACCACAGTGTGCATGAAGATGCAGTTTTCTCTTATTCCAGCTGTAGAACCAACTTCTGTTCACCTGAATTATTACTGCAGGATGGATTTAACACTCAGCATCATAAAGCCTCATCCATCCAGACCGCAGCAGAGAGGAGCTGCAGCTGGACCCTCAGAGAGGTGGGATCCCCGGTAGATCAGCTGTGTGCAGGACGGACACATGTTCCTGCTTTAATCCCCCAAAACGGGTGAAAGTGAACCGGAGTCCGGTGATCGGACGGAGTACCGGAAACACATGGACGACGTCAGTAGAGGAACATCATATCCTCCTGTAGATACAGGTCACATGTCTGCTCTCAGCTGGTGTCTTCAACAGGAGGTAGCACCGAGGCTACATGCTAACAGGTAGCTCTGAACGAGCCTCTCCGGACATATGACATGTAAATAAAGGTCACATGTGGATCACATGTATGTCACATGTAGATCACATGTGGATCACATGTAGGTCACATGTAGATCACATGTGGATCACATGTAGGTCACATGTGGATCACATGTAGGTCACATGTAGGTCACATGTAGATCACATGTGGATCACATGTAGATCACATGTAGGTCACATGTGATCCACATGTAGATCACATGTAGATCACATGTAGATCACATGTAGGTCACATGTAGATCACATGTGGATCACATGTAGATCACATGTAGATCACATGTAGGTCACATGTAGATCACATGTGGATCACATGTAGATCACATGTAGATCACATGTAGGTCACATGTAGGTCACATGTAGATCACATGTGGATCACATGTAGATCACATGTAGGTCACATGTGATCCACATGTAGATCACATGTGGATCACATGTAGATCACATGTAGATCACATGTAGGTCACATGTGGATCACATGTAGGTCACATGTAGGTCACATGTAGATCACATGTAGGTCACATGTAGGTCACATGTAGATCACATGTGGATCACATGTAGATCACATGTAGGTCACATGTGGATCACATGTAGATCACATGTAGGTCACATGTAGATCACATGTGGATCACATGTAGATCACATGTAGGTCACATGTAGGTCACGTGGATCACATGTAGGTCACATGTGGATCACATGTAGGTCACATGTAGATCACATGTAGATCACATGTGGATCACATGTAGATCACATGTAGATCACATGTAGGTCACATGTAGATCACATGTGGATCACATGTAGATCACATGTAGGTCACATGTGATCCACATGTAGATCACATGTGGATCACATGTAGATCACATGTAGATCACATGTAGGTCACATGTGGATCACATGTAGGTCACATGTAGGTCACATGTAGATCACATGTAGGTCACATGTAGATCACATGTGGATCACATGTAGATCACATGTAGGTCACATGTGGATCACATGTAGGTCACGTGACATACATGTAGATCACATGTAGGTGAATTATATTATTTATTATATTAATAATAATTATAATAATTATATTATGTAGGTGAATCAATTATATAATTATAGCTTTATATCCATAATTAGTGGTTTCCAGACAAAAAGACACACTTGTGCTTCACATACGCGGCTTTAAAGAGCGTGTAGCGGCGTGTCGGTGCGGAGAGGCCGAGCTGCGGCCAGCTGGAGCGGTTTGCTGCCGGTAAACAGTCCCGGAGCGACCCGTCTGTAGGTGACTGCTGTTAGCTCCTCAGCTAGCTCACCCGAGAGCTGCTCTCCACTGCCACGCGCTCTTCAGCTCGTCTCACAACTGCATATTTATCACATAAATAACAGAAGAAGCAGAGGTAACGCACATCACACTGACTTTATCCCACGTTGCTCTCGTTTCAAAGCAGTTTTGACAGGCTGGATCCAGAGCAGGCCATCCACCTCGGAAAACACCAGGGACGCTTCTTCTTCGTGCGCTGGAAAGATGGTGGCTGCTCCGCGGACGAAGCACCGCCCCCTGCTGGACGGACGCCGCAACTTCATCACAAACTCTGGCTGGTCAGCAGCAGGATCCACATGTGGAGATAACACCACGCTTAGCTTTTGATGATTAATTTTTTTTTTTTAATACAGTTTTACCTTTCAGTAAAAATGGTAAAGCCAGTCTATGAAACTGTTGATTAGGCTGTATAACAGCTTGCACTATTATTTAGTTAGTTTAATTTAATACTATTCTATTTTATTGTATATATTGTATGTTTTTATATTTAATATTTTTACTCTGTTATTTTTATTGCTGTATCTATAATGCTGCTGTAGCGAAAAAATGTCCCCTTGTGCGATTAATAAAGTAACTATCTCGCTATCTATCTATCTTATTTAATGTATTTTGTAGTATGTTTCTTCTCTGTACTGTATCCTGTTCCCACCTTGCTCTGTGGATAATGTGTATGAGTTGCCATGACTACACCACAGATAAATTATATTTTACTTCATATATATATATTTACTTTATAAGACATTTAGTTGTAACAGTACTTTTACAGAGTACTTTGTCCTTTCTGCAGATGTGAGCAGTTTGAGAACGCTGATTGAGGACAGCTGGAGTTTTCCAGGTGTAAACGTAACTTCCTCTGAACTACATGTGTGGTCTTTGACGTTTGTCAGGACTGTCAGGTTTCCATCATCACCGTATGTCAACATGGTCTCAGAAATAAGGCAGAGATCTGAGAAACAAAACAACACACTGCTGTCTTCTTATTAATTCTTTAATTCTGCAAGCTCTTACAATGTTGTGACCATAAATGGTCTTCTTTGATTGCGAGGTTGTAAACAAACTGTTTGACCAGATTCCAGTGAAGTGTCTGGATGTGTGTGAGATTCCTGATGAGCTACATGTTCATGCAGATAAACTCCAAAATTAACAACTTGGGGGCAAAAACAGTGCATTTTTTTCTGAGCTCTATGAACAAGAGTATCAAGATATGAATTTAAGACATTCCTTTTTCCTGTGCATGTTATGTGTCCATGCAGAAAAA
Source organism: Embiotoca jacksoni (assembly GCF_022577435.1). Classification (NCBI taxonomy): domain Eukaryota; kingdom Metazoa; phylum Chordata; class Actinopteri; family Embiotocidae; genus Embiotoca; species Embiotoca jacksoni. The sequence goes on along the minus strand of NW_027185385.1, from coordinate 733,953 downwards.
TACTGAGGCCCTTATATATTCATCAGCTTTTGTAATTTTTAAATAATGGCATAAGAATCAGCTTCAAAAGTTCAGTATGAGTTGGTCTGCATCACAAGGACAGATGAAAAAGATAAGTATGTTTGACAACAGTAATTCTAAGAATGAGATGAGGTGAGTGAACATCCTGAGCAGTCGATGAAGACACATTCACTCTTCGTCACACGTCCGTCTCAGCTGCTCAGGACTGTCTGGGCTGAGAGCTCTGCAGCTCCTGGATCAGGGCTGAGACCAAACACACTGACTTTAATATGAAGACTTCATACATCCAATAATAATGTGACATCATGAAACTGGATGGGACGTGAAACTCACCTGAAATAATCTCCTCTTTCACCTTGTGAAGTTCTTTCTTCACTTCTTCCAGTATTTCCTTCAGACACAGACAGTCAGAAGCAGCAGGTTCAGAGTTCAGAGCTTCAACTGGACCTCTGATGACTGAACGTCTGAACACCAGCTCGGTCTCTACTTCTAATCAACAACCTCCAAACATGATGTTTAAAAACAGTCCCGACATGACGTTTAAAAAGAGTCCTGACGTGACCTTTAAAAAGAGTCCCGACATGATGTTTAAAAACAGTCCCAACGTGACCTTTAAAAAGAGTCCCGACATGATGTTTAAAAAGAGTCCCGACATGACGTTTGAAAAGAGTCCCGACATGACTTTTACAAAGAGTCCCGACATGACGTTTAAAAAGAGTCCCGACATGACCTTTGAAAAGAGTCCCGACATGACTTTTACAAAGAGTCCCGACATGACGTTTAAAAAGAGTCCCGACATGACTTTTACAAAGAGTCCCGACATGACGTTTACAGAGTCCCGACATGACGTTTGAAAAGAGTCCCGACATGACGTTTAAAAAGAGTTCCGACATGACGTTTAAAAAGAGTCCCGACGTGACTTTTAAAAAGAGTCCCGACGTGACCTTTACAAAGAGTCCCGACATGACCTTTAAAAAGAGTCCCGACATGACTTTTAAAAAGAGTCCCGACGTGACTTTTACAAAGAGTTCCGACATGACGTTTACAGAGTTCCGACATGACGTTTGAAAAGAGTCCCGACATGATGTTTAAAAAGAGTCCCGACATGACGTTTGAAAAGAGTCCCAACATGACTTTTACAAAGAGTCCCGACATGACGTTTACAGAGTCCCGACATGACGTTTGAAAAGAGTCCCGACATGACTTTTACAAAGAGTCCCGACATGACGTTTAAAAAGAGTCCCGACATGACGTTTGAAAAGAGTCCCGACATGACTTTTACAAAGAGTCTCGACATGACGTTTAAAAAGAGTTCCGACATGACGTTTAAAAAGAGTCCCGACGTGACTTTTAAAAAGAGTCCCGACGTGACTTTTACAAAGAGTCCCGACATGACTTTTACAAAGAGTTCCGACATGACGTTTACAGAGTTCCGACATGACCTTTAAAAAGAGTCCCGACATGACGTTTGAAAAGAGTCCCGACATGACTTTTACAAAGAGTCCCGACATGACGTTTAAAAAGAGTCCCGACATGACGTTTGAAAAGAGTCCCGACATGACTTTTACAAAGAGTCCCGACATGACGTTTAAAAAGAGTTCCGACATGACGTTTAAAAAGAGTCCCGACGTGACTTTTAAAAAGAGTCCCGACGTGACCTTTACAAAGAGTCCCGACATGACCTTTAAAAAGAGTCCCGACGTGACTTTTAAAAAGAGTCCCGACGTGACTTTTACAAAGAGTTCCGACATGACTTTTACAGAGTTCCGACATGACCTTTAAAAAGAGTCCCGACATGACGTTTGAAAAGAGTCCCGACATGACTTTTACAAAGAGTCCCGACATGACGTTTAAAAAGAGTCCCGACATGACGTTTGAAAAGAGTCCCGACATGACTTTTACAAAGAGTCCCGACATGACGTTTAAAA
>NW_027185385.1:707004-719504 GCF_022577435.1 Embiotoca jacksoni | reverse complement strand
ATCTCTCCCATCAGGCCTCCTCCTCCTCCTCCTCCTCCTCCTCCAGAGGAGGATGCAGTTTTGGGGGCTGGTGCTGCTCCTCCCTCCTCCTTCATACAGAAACATGTTGACAGACATGTGATGTTCTTCTTATGCATCTTTTATAGCAGCAGGACTCTGATGTCATTAATGCTCCTCACCTTCACTGTTTTACGTAGCTTGGCACCTGCCAGAGCTGCAGCCAGATCGTTTCCTCCTCCTGCTCCACCTCCTCCACCTCCTCCTCCCATAGGGGGCGGGGGCGGTGCAGGTGGGACCACGCCTCCGGAGGGAGGTGGTGGAGGTGCAGGTGGGCACGGTGCAGAGGAAGGTGGTGGTGGGCCTGGAGGTGGGGGGGGTGCAGGTGGGGCGGGTGGAGCGGCTGGCGGAGTGGGTGGGGTGGGTGGAGCAGCAGAGGCCTGTCTCTCCCTCTCCACCTGCTCCTTCTCCTGCTGCTCCTGTTTCTGAGCCTCCAGTCTGCAGACAGGAAGACAGACAGGCAGACAGACAGACAGGCAGGCAGGCAGGCAGGCAGACAGACAGACAGACAGGAAGACAGACAGGCAGACAGACAGACAGGCAGGCAGACAGACAGACAGACAGACAGACAGACAGACAGACAGACAGGAAGACAGACAGGCAGACAGACAGACAGGCAGGCAGACAGACAGACAGACAGACAGACAGACAGACAGACAGGCAGGCAGGCAGGCAGGCAGACAGACAGACAGACAGACAGACAGACAGGAAGACAGACAGGAAGACAGACAGGCAGACAGACAGACAGGCAGGCAGGCAGGCAGGCAGACAGACAGACAGACAGGAAGACAGACAGGCAGACAGACAGACAGACAGACAGACAGACAGGCAGGCAGGCAGGCAGGCAGACAGACAGACAGACAGACAGACAGACAGGCAGGCAGACAGGCAGGCAGGCAGGCAGGCAGGCAGGCAGGCAGGCAGGCAGGCAGACAGACAGACAGGCAGGCAGGCAGGCAGGCAGACAGACAGACAGGCAGGCAGGCAGGCAGGCAGGCAGGCAGGCAGACAGACAGGCAGGCAGGCAGGCAGGCAGGCAGGCAGACAGACAGACAGACAGACAGGCAGGCAGGCAGGCAGGCAGGCAGACAGACAGACAGACAGACAGACAGACAGGCAGGCAGACAGACAGACAGGCAGGCAGGCAGGCAGGCAGGCAGACAGACAGGCAGACAGACAGACAGGCAGGCAGGCAGGCAGGCAGGCAGACAGACAGACAGGCAGACAGACAGGCAGACAGACAGACAGGCAGGCAGGCAGGCAGACAGACAGACAGGCAGGCAGGCAGGCAGACAGACAGACAGACAGGCAGGCAGACAGACAGGCAGACAGACAGACAGACAGGCAGGCAGGCAGGCAGACAGACAGGCAGACAGACAGGCAGACAGACAGACAGGCAGGCAGGCAGACAGACAGACAGACAGACAGACAGACAGACAGACAGACAGGCAGACAGACAGGCAGACAGACAGGCAGATAGACAGGCAGATAGACAGGCAGGCAGAAAGAGGGAGAACAATGCAGCTTCAGGAGTGTTTCCTGTTTGTGTTTGTCAGTTTCCATGGAAACTGATATTTGAACACAGACTATGAAGTGATTTGATGATTTGTGGAACAGATCCAACAAACGTTCAGTTTCTCTGATCATCGCTGAACGTTCTCAAACACTTCCAGAGTGTTAATGTAACCTCGGTGTTGTGAAGGGTGAGCTCTACCTTCTCTGCTGCTCCAGCTGCTGGGCAGAAGGTCCGCTGTGAGCTGGGCCTGAGGAAACATACTAATGTCATGCATGACGGACATGTTCAGAGTTAGTTCTGAGTTTAGTCGCTGACTACTGTTTTACCTGAACACAACACACTCAGACATACTGCTGTTCATGATGTCAGTCCGTGATGAGGTCGTTCACAGACACAATGAACTGAGGAGGTCACAGGAACAGAGCTTACCTGCGCCTCCAGGTGTGTTGAGAGAGTCGAGTGCATGCGTCATTGAGCTGGCGAACAGCGCCGCGTCCTCCTTACTGCCGAAGTTCAGCCCCCACACCTGCTTGGGATCCCTCCACTGGTGGAAGCTGGGCGTGGCCTGGTTGTACTTCATCCCTCTGACGATGGGACAGTTGATCACCACCTGGTGGCACACATGTATGATGTCATACAACTCAGGACAGAGTCACAGAGGTCAGAGGTCACAGGGTCATTCGTGACTTAGATTCTAACATGCATGTGATGTTCACGAGTTCGCAAGTTCAAGTATTCACGAGTTAACTTGTTCGTGTCTTCGCGTGTTCACGAGTTCACGTGCTCACGAGTTCACGAGATCATGTGTTCATGAGTTCACTTGTTCGCGTGTTCACAAGTTCACGAGATCACGTGTTCACGAGTTCACGAGATCACAAAATCACGTGTTCATGAGTTCGCTTGTTCGCGTGTTCACGAGATCACGTGTTCCCGAGTTCACGTCTTCACGAGTTCGCTTGTTCACGAGATCACGAGACCATGAGATCACTCATTCACGTGTTCTCGAGTTCACGAGATCACGTGTTCACGAGTTCACGTCTTCATGAGTTCACTTGTTCACGAGATCACGAGACCATGAGATCACTCATTCACGTGTTCTCATGTTCACGAGATCACGTGTTCCCGAGTTCACGTCTTCACGAGTTCACTTGTTCACGAGATCACGAGACCATGAGATCACTCATTCACGTGTTCTCGAGTTCACGAGATCACGTGTTCACGAGTTCACGTCTTCATGAGTTCACGTATTCACGAGATCACGAGTTCACGAGATCACTCGTTCACGTGTTCACGAGATCACGAGATCACGTGTTCACAAGTTTGCTTGTTCGCGTGTTCACGAGATCACATGCTCACGAGTTCAAAAATTCATGAGTTCACGTGTTCAAAAGTTCACAAGATCACAAGATCACAAGTTCACGAGATAACGTGTTCACAATTTCACGAGTTTATGAGATCACGTGTTCACGAGATCACGTGTTCACGTGTTCAAGAGTTCACTTGTTCACGAGTTCACTTGTTCACGTGTTCACGAGTTCACTTGTTTGCATGTTTGCGAGTTCACGAGTTCATGAGATCACGTGTTCACGATTTCACGAGATCACGTGTTCACGAGTTCGCTTGTTCGTGAGTTCACGAGATCACGTGTTCACAAGTTCACGTGTTCACGAGTTCACTTGTTCACATGTTCGCGTGTTCAGAAGTTCACGAGATCACGTGTTCACATGTTCACGAGTTCACGTCTTCACGATTTCATGAGATCACAAGACCTTGAGATCACTCATTCACGTGTTCTCGAGTTCACGAGATCACGTGTTCACGAGTTCACGTCTTCATGAGTTCACGTGTTCACGAGATCACGAGTTCACGAGATCACGAGTTCACGTGTTCACGAGTTCACGTGTTCACATCTTCACGAGTTCACGTGTTCACAAGTTCACGAGATCACATGTTCACCTGTTCACGAGTTCACGTGTTCACGAGTTCGCTTGTTCGCGTGTTCACGAGATCACGTGTTCACGAGTTCACGTCTTCATGAGTTCACATGTTCACGAGATCACGAGTTAACGAGATCACGAGTTCACATGTTCACGAGTTCACGAGATCACATGTTCACCTGTTCACGAGTTCACATGTTCACGAGTTCACGAGATCACTCGTTCACGTGTTCACGAATTTGCTTGTTCACGTGTTCACGAGATCACATGCTCACGAGTTCAAAAATTCATGAGTTCACGTGTTCAAAAGTTCACAAGATCACAAGATCACAAGTTCACGAGATAACGTGTTCACAATTTCACGAGTTTGAGATCACGTGTTCACGAGTTCACTTGTTCGCGAGTTCACGAGATCACGTGTTCACGAGTTCACTTGTTCACGTGTTCACGAGTTCACTTGTTTGCGTGTTTGCGAGTTCACGAGTTCATGAGATCACGTGTTCAAGAGTTCGCTTGTTCGCGAGTTCACGAGATCATGTGTTCACAAGTTCACGTGTTCACGAGTTCACTTGTTCACATGTTCGCGTGTTCACAAGTTCACGAGATCACGTGTTCACATGTTCACGAGTTCACGTCTTCACGAGTTCACGAGATCACGTCTTCACGAGTTCATGAGATCACGAGATCACTCATTCACGTGTTCACGAGATCATGTGTTCACGAGATCACTCGTTCACGAGTTCACGAGATCACATGTTCACCTGTTCACGAGTTCACATGTTCACGAGTTCACGAGATCACTCGTTCACGTGTTCACGAGATCACGTGTTCACGAATTTGCTTGTTCACGTGTTCACGAGATCACATGCTCACGAGTTCAAAAATTCATGAGTTCACGTGTTCAAAAGTTCACAAGATCACAAGATCACAAGTTCACGAGATAACGTGTTCACAATTTCACGAGTTTGAGATCACGTGTTCACGAGTTCACTTGTTCGCGAGTTCACGAGATCACGTGTTCACGAGTTCACTTGTTCACGTGTTCACGAGTTCACTTGTTTGCGTGTTTGCGAGTTCACGAGTTCATGAGATCACGTGTTCAAGAGTTCGCTTGTTCGCGAGTTCACGAGATCATGTGTTCACAAGTTCACGTGTTCACGAGTTCACTTGTTCACATGTTCGCGTGTTCACAAGTTCACGAGATCACGTGTTCACATGTTCACGAGTTCACGTCTTCACGAGTTCACGAGATCACGTCTTCACGAGTTCATGAGATCACGAGATCACTCATTCACGTGTTCACGAGATCATGTGTTCACGAGATCACTCGTTCACGAGTTCACTTATTCGCGTGTTCACGAGTTCACTTGTTTGTGTGTTCACGAGTTCATGTGTTCACAAGTTCACGAGATCATGAATTAACTCGTTCATGTGTTCACAAGATCACGTGTTCACGAGTTCATGAGTTCATGAGTTCACGTGTTCACAAGTTCACAAGTTTAAGAGATCACGTGTTCACGAGATCACATATTCACGTGTTCACGAGTTCACGAGATCATGTGTTCACGAGTTCACTTGTTCGCATGTTCACAAGTTCACAAGATCACGTGTTCACGAGTTCACGAGATCACAAGACCACGTGTTCACGTGTTCACGAGTTCGCTTGCTCGCGTGTTCACGAGATCACGTGTTCACGTATTCATGTGTTCACAAGTTCACAAGATCACGAGATCACTAGTTCACGAGATCACTCGTTCACTAGTTCACGAGATCACTCGTTCACATGTTCACAAGTTCATGAGCTCACTCGTTCATGTGTTCACGAGTTCACGTGTTCATGAGTTCACGAGATCACGTGTTCACGAGATCATGTGTACACGAGATCACGTGTTCACTTGTTTGCGTGTTCACGAGTTCACGAGATCACGAGATCACTTGTTCACGTGTTCACGTCTTCACGAGTTCAGATCTTCACGAGTTCACGTGTTCACGAGATCACGTGTTCACATGTTCATGAGTTCGTGTGTTCACGAGATAACGTGTTCACATGTTCACGAGTTCACATCTTCACGAGATCACAAGATCACGTGTTCACGTGTTCACGTGTTCACATGTTCACATGTTCACATGTTCACGAGTTCACGTCTTCACAAGTTCACGAGATCTGGTTAAAGATGAACAGACTCCAGTTGTATGTTCCAACAGCAGCAGGATAATCACAGTCTTTATGACACGTGTGTAGAACCAGAACATGTGAAGAACCTGTGAGGGCTTGTGATGTACCTGCTGGTCGGCCTGCAGCCGGCGTCCCACCACCCTGTAAGTGTTGGCTGCAGGATTCTGGTAGATCTGGACCCGGCTGACGGAGGAACTGTCGGATCCTACCGGCACCCAGCGCTTGTTGGCGTCGTCGTAGAGCATGACGGTGGCCCTCACCTGGCACATACTGGACTCCCTGTCGGACCAGAACACGACCACGGCTCAGTGGCAATAAAGCATCTTTACAAACATGAATTATAAAACGAATACTTTAGGAAGTGGAGGGACCATTAATATTCATATGTAATCTCCCATGGTGTTGCTGTTGTGCACCACCTGCAGAGGTTTCTGTAAGCTGATGGAGCCGGTCCAACCATCCGGTCCGGACCTTTTTAAAATGTGCTCAGCTCATCTGGTTCCAAACTGGAAACAGACATCCAACATGGCACCATGTGGTGACCTGCAACTAACTACCACTGATTTACCTGTTGGACAAGCAGCCCTGAACACCTGGTCACATGGAGAACATCAGCCCTCATTAATCACGTTTGTCCGTCTGAAGGAAAGCTGCTTGTGTTCAGACGGAGACTTTGTTTGCTTTTATTGTTCAATGAAAAGGATTTTTGTTTAAAATCTCCTTCAGCTTCCTGAAAGCTAAACGTGAGCAGAGTGATTATAGAACTGTTCACACCTTTAACTGCTGGAAGTATTAATACTGTTGTGTTGCTTTCACACTTACACACTTGTTAAGACTGAAGTTTTCATATTAAAATGTAATTAAAGTATCATCTCCAGTAAAAAGCCTGTCAGTGACACATTATAGTTTGTCATCTAATGCTTATTTGGGTAGTCTGTAACTTTAAACATGTTTGCTAATTTAATGTCAGGTAAATAAAACACTGTTTACTTCTGTGAAATAACAAAAATTTGTTGATATTTTCAGACCTTCATGTATTTGAGGTGTTGGATGATATAAACAGAGCAGATGTTTCTGAGGCAGAGATGAGGACTTATTCTCAGTCTGCGTGTCGATACACAGTCTGTGGGAAATCTTGACTTCCTGTCACCAAGCTTTTCACGCTCTAACCACTTCCTGTGCTCAGCACAATGCTGCCTAATATGGACTATCATTGTTTCCTTTATCGCTCCGTTTTCAATAACTTCTGATTGAGTCTGTGAGGGTTCAGTAATGATTCATTCCAGACGAGACAAAGATGATCTTAATGAGTGACAGCTGCTCACAGCTCATCACACTTGTAGACGGCAGGAAACGTAGTCAGAGTCAGAGACTGGTGAAGTCCTTCAATAGGAAGCAGCACACTTCATGAGCCGTTCGTAATGACACGATGAATGCAAACAAATCCTTCAAATGAAAACAAAGTTGTAAATAAATGAACACCAAATTTATTAGATGATAACTCACCCCATATTCCAGCTGTGGTTTATATCCAACGTTCACCTGCTGTTCTACCGTCTGTCTGTTCTACCGTCTGTCTGTTCTACCGTCTGTCTGTTCTACTGTCTGTCTGTTCTACTGTCTGGATCTCAGTCTGTCTGTCTGCCTGTCTGTCTGTGTGGTACTCCTCCTCAGTGAACACCTCCTCTCCCTCTCAGGTCTCTGTCAGGACTCAGTTTGACACCAACCACTTCTGTCTTTGTACTCTCATTTCCTAGACAGTTTTTTTCTTTCTTCCTGTTCTCGTCTCCTTCACTCTTTTTAAATTCTCATTTTCACACTTCTCCTGTATTCAGCATCGCCGTGCTACAGCTCTGATTTCTGTCAGCCGTCCCCTCATGTGTGTGTGTGTGTGTGTGTGTGTGTGTGTGTGTGTGTGTTGAGGGGTGAAGGACGCTGATGTCCACAGAGTTATTTAGACTGTTTCAGATAAAGAGCTCATGTGGGAGTTTCTCTGCAGCACAAGCAGCAGGTGTTCTTGTGTTCTTGTGTAGTATTTCTTGTGTTCTTGTGTAGTATTTCTTGTGTTCTTGTGTAGTATTTCTTGTGTTCTTGTGTAGTATTTCTTGTGTTCTTGTGTAGTATTTCTTGTGTTCTTGTGTAGTATTCCTTGTGTTCTTGTGTAGTATTTCTTGTGTTCTTGTGTAGTATTTCTTGTGTTCTTGTGTAATATTTCTTGTGTTCTTGTGTAGTATTTCTCGTGTTCTTGTGTTCTTGTATACAGCAGCAGAGGAAGCTGTAAAGGTTCATCTGGCAGTGTGGTGGTCGGTGGTGGTGAAGAGGAGCTGGAGGGTGAAGAAGGATTACCAAAATGCTGAGTCATGCCACAAACAGGGAACTGAGGAAATATTAAAATAGTTCAACACTCGATGATTCTGCATAATCATATTCAGTCCAACAGATGTTTATAAGTCCGATGTTTAAAGAGTCTGTGACAGCACTTCACTTCCCTGTCCTACAGCAGCAATGGTTCATTATTGGTGCTGCTGGAGACTATAAATAATAAATAAATAATAGTTCATAAGAACATGGAACACTTTCTGTGAAACATGAACATGTTTATCTGATGATGTTGCACATGATAGACGTCTCTTCGTTTTAGAAGTTTGGTCCTCAGAATGCTCAACTTATATATGTATATATATCATGATGGAATTGTTTTAATCTGTTTAAACTCTGGTTTTAGAGCTAGTCTTTTCAGAGGAAACCTCCAGTTTACATTCCAGTGAATCAGCAACATAAAATGGACTTGTGTGCAGAACAAGTTCTCTTTGCATTAAAATAAACGTTATTTATATTTACCTGAACTTTCATCTACAAAAATATCTGCTATGAACTGTGAGAAGTATATTGCTGCTGTATTTGTAGGTGTGTGTGTGTGTGTGTGTGTGTGTGTGTGTGTGTGTGTGTGTGTGTGTGTGTGTGTTCCTTTAAAAGTCGTCTGTGGCCACACTGCAGTGTTGTTCACTTCCTCTCACCTCTCAGCACCTTCCTCATTCTCTTGATGCCTCTCTGAACACTATATGTTAAAACACATCATATTACCAGTATCAGTTTATATAATATACAACATGTGATCATCTGTTTCCATGTGATAAGCCGTGACAAGTGTGTAGAGGTTTCAAGGTGGAGGGCGGCCGACCTGAGAGGAAGTATCTTGTGTTCGATCAGAGGACGGTTCGTCTGCATCACGGTGTGGAAACAGGAGTTGTATGAACACATTTCAGTGACTGTTATGAAACAAAGAAGAAATAGAGATGAGATGTTGAAGTTTGTGAGCTGATCGTCAGGACGACAGCTGAGACACATCAGACTCAGTCTGCTCAGATGGAAGCAGCTCTGCTTCAACACCATCACACTGAGCAGTCGAACCTTGAAATGATGTAAAAAGTCACACATCACAACCTCTGATGACTCAGTTGGAATAATAAATGTGAGAAGAGACCTTAAACATGTATAAATAAATAAATGGTCAAACACGGTTATCACAGTCCGAAACTTCTGCCTGATGATGGAATAATCCTCTCGATTTTAAATCACTTATATTAAGTGTCATTAATATTAATGAATTTCATTAAAATGCAAAGCACAAATACAAAAACAATGAAAATAAACACTGAGTTGAACAATCTGAAATAATTAAAAACAAGATCTGTAGGTGTTTGTTCTGGGACATTTAATCAGGTACGACGTGGAGCCCCCTGCTGGTCAACTCAACAGCACATCTGTGGAGAACCACCAATAAACTAATAATAGAAGCAGCCACTATTATTAGTTTATTAATCAGACCTGATTCAGATGTACATGACAGAAGGTGTGTTTGAAATGAGTAGAGCAGCACGTGCAGACATCTAAAAGACATTATTTCCCAGTTTATATTTACAGATATTCTTGCTTCAAACAGTCATAACGAGCACAGACTTAAGAAATGTCTCTGTCAAACTTTAATGTTTCTTCTTAGTGAATAATCAAAGCCAAATGTTTGTTGTGCAATCAGCCGCCACATGTCTGTGATAACAGGCCTTACTGTTTGTTTCTGATTCTTTACGCTGCCTGCATTTGGAAACTTGACTATAATTAACACTGTTGACAGACTGGTTGTACAAAATAGCAGAAAAACTAGATTCTGGTTCCACACAGATTATGAAGGAAAACATTGTAAACTGTTGTAGTTTCACTTTCAGCAGCAGTCAGAAGGACAACTGAACCCTCAAACACACATTTCACCCACAGACTGTTTATAACAGAGTTCGTATCTTCAGGTCTGTAAAATGGTTCTGATCCAGAAGTGTCTTCAGCTGCAATACCAGCGAGTGCCACTAGAGGTCGGCTCCAAAAAGCCTCCGGCTCCATAGACTCCCATTCAACTTCTCTCATCAAATCCAAAGTGAATAAAATGTGTCCATCAGTTATCTCGGTGTTGTTAGCTAAAGTCACTCCTTCTTATTAGTTTTCTGGAGGTCCATCTGAAAATAATCCCTCATTCATTAGAAAAGAAGATTCAAGAAGACCTGTTTTTGGGGGCGTGTCTGTTTGATTGACAGGCCTGTGGTGCAGTCAGGTTACAGCTATCGGTGGGCGGGACGTAGTATCGCCAGGTTTCCGATCAGATTGATCAGATCCACCGCTGGCTCCTCCCCCAGCTCGTCCAAATATGGTCACTTCCTGCTCCAAACCGCTCCGAACTATCAAGATGGTGACGGACAGAATCTGAACTGGAGGATTCATAACGTTCACAAACCAACGATGACATCACTGATGGATGATGACATCGCTGATGGTTGATGACGTCACTGAATGTTGATGACGTCACTGATGGTTGATGACGTCACTGAATGTTGATGACGTCACTGATGGTTGATGACGTCACTGAATGTTGATGACGTCACTGAATGTTGATGACGTCACTGATCCAGTCGCTCCCTTCATAATGAGGAACCACATCTATCTTTGTAATGAGATTTCACATTGAAAAACATAACTGTATTTTTTGTGACTCTGATATTGAAACTTCAGAACATTTGTCCTTTGCATGTCATCACACCAGATAGATAATAAGGATTCTGAATTAATATTTAATGAAATATAATTTGGAGTTATATTACAAGACTGAAAAAGTGAAATGCTGTCTAACAGCCTAATTATAATGACCAAAGGTTCATTCATGTCCTCTTCCTCTTCAGGAACGAGTTCATCAACTTTAAGGAAGTTTTAAAATGAGTTGAAGCTTAACCAGATTTGACAGTCTGTAATCCCACAGAGAAATGATTTGATCTCTGACCTCTTTAGTATCTTTTGTTTTGTTTTAATTTCTTTAAATTATTGTTGCTGTTCTGTGTTTATCTATTTTCTGTTATAGCGACTGATATACTATAACTCAGTTTACAATGTGTTGTTGAAACTGAATAATTTTTTGTAAATGCTAAATTGGATTTAAATAAAAGTTATTTAAAAAAACAACACACCTCTTCCAGTTGCGAGGGTGCTGCACTGCCCCCTACTGGCCACAGGTGAGACAGACTCTTCAGTCAGCTCATATTATAGATGTTTCTCTATATCTGTCACTGCTCTTAACCAGCTCATTTTAAAGTTAGAGACAACCAACATCAAACAAATTCACACTCAAACAACATGTGACCATACATTTTGTGTGCGTCACAATCACATAAGCCAGGGGTTCCCAAAGTGTGGTGAGAGGACCCCTGCTGGGACACCATCCAGAGCCTCACTCACACATTCACACTGTGACCCTGGTACAAATTCTATCTTATTACAGACAGTTGATCTCTGAGGATCTCTGAGGGTTGCAGCAGATCTCTGAGGATCTCTGAGGGTTGCAGCAGATCTCTGCGGGTTGCAGCAGATCTCTGAGGGTTGCAGCAGATCTCTGAGGGTTGCAGCAGATCTCTGAGGGTTGCAGCAGATCTCTGAGGATCTCTGAGGGTTGCAGCAGATCTCTGAGGGTTGCAGCAGATCTCTGAGGGTTGCAGCAGATCTCTGAGGGTTGCAGCAGATCTCTGAGGATCTCTGAGGGTTGCAGCAGATCTCTGAGGGTTGCAGCAGATCTCTGAGGGTTGCAGCAGATCTCTGAGGATCTCTGAGGGTTGCAGCAGATCTCTGAGGGTTGCAGCAGATCTCTGAGGGTTGCAGCAGATCTCTGAGGGTTGCAGCAGATCTCTGAGGATCTCTGAGGGTTGCAGCAGATCTCTGCGGGTTGCAGCAGATCTCTGCGGGCTGTGAAGAGGTGCAGTGATCGAGATCAGCGAGCCAACACCTCCCTGATGGAGCAGTGAGCAGCAGAAGGTCACGGTGGGGTCCGACTCTCATCAGAGGACATGTGAGGGGTAAAACCCTGCAGCTATGACTGTAGACACAGAGACAGAAGAGAAGTTCAGCTTCGACTGCAGTGTTTATTCTGCAGTCTGACATCCTCAGACAAAAAACTAAACACACAGAAAGTGTTCCACGTCCTAAAACTAAAGGTGACGAAGCGTTTTCAGTCAGAGCGCGGAGTCATGGAGGGAGCTGCCGGAGAAACAAAGGTCTGCAAAGTCAGACGTCTTTTAAATCTCTGATTAAAACAGACTTTTATCAGACAGCCTTTGCTGATTTTAGTTGATTTTAGTGATCAAGTCTTATTTCTTTTATACCGTTTTAATTAGTGTTTGTGGTTGCTTTATACGATCATTGTGTTATTTAAGGTTGTTGAATTCACTGGTTGTTTTGTTTAATGGCTTATTTTATCTGAGATTTTATAACTGGAGTTTAGAAAAGT
>NW_027185385.1:692004-702004 GCF_022577435.1 Embiotoca jacksoni | reverse complement strand
ATGTCCTGGATTCTTTCTAATAATCTGGATATTTAAACTTGGATTTCATAATCTCTACCTCACGGATCTTTTCCGAAGGTTTCTTTTTCTTTTATTAAGAAAATATTCAAATATACGACAAACAAATGCTATAAATGCAACCACAAATACATTTATCTTAGAATACAAATACATAAATAATCTTGAAAGGTATTATTTGTGACTGTTGTTGACGTCCCTGAAGACAGTGAGAAAGGTCTGGTGTGGATTTGAGGATTAACTAATGAGTCAGTAATTATAGAAAGTACGCACACTGCAGGAGAGCAGTTGGTCAGTGATTAGCAGCATTCCTCTCTGTGGGGGAGAGCAGCAGGAGGAAGGCCTTCCTCCTCCTCCCCCTCCTCCTCTCACCAAATGGGAGAACAGCGGGGGTGCAGCTCCACACTGATGAAGAGGAGTAAACTGGTGTGCCAGTCCTTGTTTTTTCAGGGCTTCCCCAACTTTTGTGTGACGAGCTGCTGCTTCTGTCCACTTGGGGATCGGACGGTGGTCACGTGATCCAACAGAAGGACTCATACAGATGAATATAATGTCAGGAGGGGGACGTCTGTCATCCCTGAGCCCCCTGCAGGGGGTCTCTTTGGGGAGGGGGTTCCTGCAGGACTCTGGAGGATCTGATGGGAACTTTCTTCAATGAACCTTTATGCGTCACAGATCTTCTCACAGCTCCATCATCTCTTCTGTTTTTAAAAAGCTATCATGTTTCATATCTTCAGAGATCTTTGTTCCTCTGACCTGTCTGATGATGTTTAACAACCTCTGGAAGCAGGTTTTGCTTTAATTAAAGCTCACCTACCAAACCAATTAACAACCGAGTCTTAGATTGATTCCAGTTGTCCAATAAATATGAGGACTAAACAAGAAAACGTGAAAGCTTTTCCTCAAATCTTACTGATTAGAAACGTACTTAATAATCTGGAACACAATGATGAAGCTCTGCTGAGATTTAACTGCCTTGTTTTCCTTGTTCATTGATATAAACTCTCTCCATCAGCACCTCTGACATCACAAACATTTGATGCGTTCACCACTTCCTCTCAGATCTTCTGTTGTACTTCTGATCGACTCAGTTCACAGCTGATAAATATTAACAATCCAACATCACCTGTTCATTTACTTCAGTGAAGCCGACGCTGGGGAAAAGTCCTGCGTTTTAAACCCTAACTGAAGATAAAACATCTGAGTTTTATCAGCAAAATGTGCTTCAAGCATCAAAGGTCAAAGTTCACACTCTTCACAGCATGCCTCTGTTAGTGTTTCACTGATAGAAAGGGTATTTCTGGATTTAATATCTGCTGCATTAATGTGAATGTTCCATAACTTTAACTACTTTATATCCTGTTGGTCACTTTGATCGACACGAATGCATCTTATTCTGTGAGATCACCACATGTTCGTATCTCCACCGTCCTGTGAGGACCACTCGTCTCCATGAAGTCAGAAACACACACAAGTACAATGAAGTGGAGCAGATTGAAATACTCATATAAAGTACAAGTATCTCCAATGTATACTTCAGTACAGTACTTGGGTAAATGTACTTTCCACCATGCAGTCACAGATCCTGGAGTTCAGCGGGAGTTTGGAGTTTAACCTTGTTTAGGATTTTTACTTTTATAGATAAAAAAAACAAAACAACTAAACTAACAAATGAAAACTTGAAGATTTCCACCCAAATCTTTTTGTTGTTGTTGTTTTGTTGAAGAAGAATCATCATCGGTCCTCCTCCTCCTCAGCTGATCTGATGAAGCAGTCTGTCTGCTATCTCCATTACAGCCTCATTTGTTGGAGCATTTTGTGCCAGTTTGCCGTCCTCGGGCTCTCAGCGGGGGTCCGGCCTCCTGCTGGCTCTGACTCCAGATGAGGAGCTGTTAGGGCCCATTAGGGCAGGAGGCCGGTGAGGATCCTCACACCCTGCAATGGAAGGCACACGCTGCCAGGCTTTATTAGAGTCTCTAAACACATCTGAGATCAATGTCAAATGTTAATCTGTAAAGGAACCACAAACAGACATGTCCATCTGGCATGATTACACTTTTTATGTTGTTTTCACATATAACACAATATATATTAATTTCACATTGTAAAAGTTGGCTGAGGGTTTCATCTCCACTCCTACCTACATTTATTTTCTCATGTTGTGACGCTGCATTTAACAGAAATCTCAGTTCTATAGTTCATCAATGAGGGAAAAGTCTAAAAAAACCTTCTAACAAAATAAACTGTATTATTCTCTAATATTATAAATGAATGGTGCATCTCTCCACAACAACACCTTTCAGGTGAAATAAACGGTTTCTGAGTGTTCTGGACCCTGAAAGTTCAATTTTATTTCACACCTCATCAACCATAAAAACCGAACTTTAAATGTGTTCACCTTCGGGAACCTTTTATTTGATCTAAGACCTCATTCATGTGTCTTCGTCCAGATAATGACTTCATTTGTGAGGTAGAAAAATCACCAGTAATGTTGTAGTCGTTCACTGCAAATGTACTAATAAGTATAATAACGCATGCAACATGTCACCAACACAATCAGTTTAATGAGTATAATATTCTATGTGAGGCAGAGTTATGAATATGGTATAAATGTCATTATTACTGCTTCACTGTTTTCCCTGTAAACTCAGATCAATAATATTAATAACAATAATAATAATATCACACGCCCTCCTGATCTGTGCACAAGACAATGTGGGTATAGATTGCAGCCTGGATTTAACATGCTAAAATTATGATTTCTAAAAATCAGTACCTGTAGAAGCAGCAGACTAACAGTTTGGAGAATGGGACAAATTATTATCCAGGTACAGACTGTGAAAAAAGAAAAACTGCAGCTACTGTCATGTTAGCTGCAGAGTTTTGGACCATGATAATACAGGAGACCCAGAAAACGTGGATTTATAGAACAAAACAATGAACTCAAAGTTTAACAACAACAACCAGGTGGACTGTGGGTGTACAGGAGGGATGAACATCTGTGTGGGTGTTGTGAGGTGCATTAAGGAGGTAGTGAATGGACGTCCCTGGACCCCCCTAATTCCCCCTGGACCTCCACCCCGGCCGGTGACTGATGGTGTGAACCTCCCCTCCTGTCCAAACAACGCGGCTCCGCAGGATGGTGAGAAATCTCAAACCATCGAGTTGTCTGTGAAAACAACGAAGAGAAAAATCCGACACCATGTCTGAGGACGGGGGCGGGGCGGGGGGGGGGGGCAGTAAACTAATTAACAGGAGGAGAAACCATCCATCATGGAGACATGTCCTGTTACCAGGGACATCCACGTAGATATATATGTGTTACTACATATAGCTCTATTACAGTCTGATGATCAAACACTCTGTGATGTTTACACCTCCTGTTGTTTTATATCTATATCTATCTATCTATCTATCTATCTATCTATAATATATATGTATATATTATGGATATATATATATTATATATATATATTATATATATATATATATAATATATATATATATATATATATATATATTATATATATATATATAATATATCTCTATAATATATATCTATATATATTATAGAGATATATCCATAATATATATAGATATATATTATATATATAGATATAGATATAGATATACCGATCTATTGCTGAAAAAAATAAAGGGACCACTTAAACACCTCAACGTAACTCCAATCAATCCCACTTCTGTGAAATCAACGTGTCCAGTTTGGATCAACACTGATTGAGGATCAGTTTCACCTGCTGTTGTACAAATGGAACAAACAGGTGGAAATGAGGCAATTATCAAGACAACCCTATAAAGGAACGGTTCTGCAGGTGGTGACCACAGACCGTTTCTCTGTCCTCGTCCTTTCTGGATGATCGTTGGTCCCTTTTGCATTTTGCCAGTGTCCTCACCACTAGAGGGAGCATGAGGTGTCTCCAACCCACAGAAGTTGTTCAGGTCGTGCAGCTCATCCAGGATGGCACATCAATGCACGCTGTGGCAAGAAGGTTTGCTGTGTCTGTCAGCACAGTGTCAAGAGGACGGAGGACATACCGGGAGACGGGCCGGTCCACCAGGAGACGTGGAGGGGGCCGTAGGAGGACAACAACCCGGCAGCGGGACCGCTATCTGCTCCTTTGTGCAAGGAGGAGCAGGAGGAGCGCTGCCAGAGCCCTACAAAATGACCTCCAGCAGGCCACTAATGTGCATGTTTCTGCTCAAACTGTCAGAAACAGACTCCATGAGGGCGGTACGAGGACCCGACGTCCACAAGTGGGGTCTGTGCTCACAGCCCAACACCGTGCGGGGCGACCGGACTTTACCGGAGAACACCGAGATCGGCAGCTTCTCCGTCGGCGTCCTGTGGTCTTCACGGATGAGAGCAGGTTCCCACTGAGCACATGTGACAGACGTGACGGAGTCTGGAGACGCCGTGGAGAACGTTCTGCTGCCTGCAACGTCCTCCAGCGGGACCGGGTCGGCGGCGGGTCAGCGACGGTCTGGGGAGGCGTTTCTTCGGAGGGCAGCGCAGCCCTCCGTGTCCTAGCCAGAGGTACCCTGACTGCCATCAGGTCCCGGGATGAGATCCTCAGACCCGTTGAAGACCATCTGCTGGTGCAGCGGGTCCTGGGTTCTTCTGATGCAGGACAATGCTCGGCCTCATGTGGCTGGAGTGTGTCAGCAGTTCCTGCACGATGAAGGCATCGATGCTCCGGACCGGCCCGCCCGTCCCCCAGACCTGAATCCAATCCAGCACATCCGGGACATCGCGTCTCGTTCCGTCCTCCGACGCCACGTCCACCGCAGACTGTCCGGGAGTGGACCGATGCTTTGATCCGGGTCTGGGAGGAGATCCCTCAGGAGAACATCCGTGGTCTCATCAGGAGCATGCCCAGGCGTTGTAGGGAGTGATACAGGCACGTGGAGGACACACACACTACTGAGACTCATTTGGACTTGTCTTCAGGAATCTCCACAGAAGTTGGATCAGCCTGTGATCTGATTTTTCCACTTTTATTTGGAGTATGATTCTGAATCCAGACCTCCATGGATAATGATTCTGATTTCCATTGATCATTCTGATGTTATTTTGTTCTCAACACATTCCACTATGTGATGAATCAAGATTTTAAATGGAATATTTCATTCATTGAGATCTAGGAGGTGTTGTTTAAGTGTTCCCTTTATTTTTTGGAGCAGTGTAGATATCTATCTATCTATCTATCTATCTATCTATCTATCTATATATATAAATAATATCTCAGATAGATAGATATCTATATATAGATAAATATATCTCTCTCTCTGTATAAATATAGATCTATAGATCTATATATATATATATATGGATATATATATATATATATATACACATATATATATATCTATATATATGTGTGTGTATATATATCGATATAGATATATATCGATATATCTATAGATATAGATTCACCTGTCAATACTTTATCTTTCTCAGTTTTAATAACTCACCACTGAAGGATGAGTTCCTCTAACAGTTTGGTTCTGCTTCTGGTTCTGGTTGACCTTCTGTCTATTAACCAGTTAGCGAGCCCGACATATGTTTGACATTTGTCAGGAGGGCAGGGGGGGTGGGGGGGTCCACCAACTGCAGCCCCCCTCCCCCCCGGCGCCCTGCAGCTTTATAAAGCCCTCTCTCTGCTGCCGGACCGACTCCTCCTCAGTCAGCTCTTCGGGTCCAGACGGAACAGAGCTGCAGTCCTTCGACAGACCCGGTTCGTCATTAAAACGTTATCTCGGCGGGAAGAATGAGTTCCGCGTGCGTGGTCCTCCAGCAGCCGTCCCTCGGTGCAGCTCGGTGGAGCAGCAGGTCGGACAGTACCAGCAGGTCGGACAGTACCAGCAGGTCGGACAGTACCAGCAGGGACAGTACCAGCAGGGACAGTACCAGCAGGTCGGACAGTACCAGCAGGGACAGTACCAGCAGGTCGGACAGTACCAGCAGGGACAGTACCAGCAGGTAGGCACCGCTCTGATGGTGGATCAATGTCTTCATCTCTGCAGATCCATTCCCACCTTCTCGGTACCGGCTCGGTTTCATCTCATCACCGGACACTTTGTAACGGAAAATACAGATTTTAGTCACTTTGATGTCAGAAAATGTTTCATTTGATCAAAGAAATGGAAACATTTTCACTTGCTGGTGGTCAAAGATTTGAAACAAGAGGGTGATGAAGAAGATGATGATGATGAAGAGGAGGTGTTTTAACTAACATGTCTGACTTCAGCCTCCTTCACACTGAAACACGCTGCGTGTAGTCCATCAGTGTGTTCATACACAACATCCTGTAGAAGAGGACTTAAAGTCCGGATGGTTGCTAGGCGACGGCTACAGCTGTGAAGTCCCAAACTGTTTCACCTGGAGGAGACGCACCGGGGTGACGTCATCACTAACCAGACTTCATGGTACAACCTCCTCAGTAACTGGAAGGACTGAAACTGTGCAGAGCTTCCAGATACTAAACCCTCCTCAGGTGTCCTCAGGTGTCCTCAGGTGTCCTCAGGTGTGTGTTCATGTGTATCTGCAGGTAGAACAGGAAGCAGGAAGTCCTCAGTGACTCAGAGAGGCTCTGATGGATCTGAGTGGAGTTTATGTTTAATGAGCTGCACATGAATCAGAGTCCGTCCATCTTCTATTTCTGAGTTTGAACAGTGTGAAATGAGCTGAGAGGAAACCTGAGACGTCTGAAGAAATGAATATTACCGAGTGTGTTTTGGATCATATGTAATGAACCAGATGTGTTTTGTTCTGATGTATATTTCATGTGTCCCCGTCCAGCAGCCAGACGTCCCTGTGGAGACCGTGGTTGTCCAGCAGAGGAGGACATGAGGGATGTCCACACGCACTGTCCTGTGTAAGTCCACACACACACACGCACGCACGCACGCACGCACGCACGCACACACACACACACACACACACACACACACACACACACACACACACACACACACACACACACACACACACACACACACACACACACACACACACACACACACACACACACACACTGTCCTGTGGACTTTCCATCTCTCTAGAAGAGTATTATTGGTGCAGCAGGTGAAGCAGGCTGTTCTCCTACTGAAACATGTTCTGGTGTGGGGGGGGCAGATGATGCAACACTTTCAACATCAGCTGACCAGAAGTTCTTCTCTCTGACATCTGGCAGGTAAAACAGAGTCTGGTATAAACCAGCTTTTATTTTATCAGTCACACCACAATTTAATGAAACTAAAATTTCATCGTCCCCAGAAACTGCAGCACTTTGAAAAGATGTTCAAACACAGGGAGGAGGGGGGACAGAAGAGGGAGGAGGGGGAGCTCCCACCTCCTGGTGGTTATTAACCACCAGGAGGTGGTCAGAGGGAGCCGACCGACTCCTGGACTGGAAATATAAATAGAAAGACTTGGTGAACACATGATGTTTTAGTTTCAGTCCACCGGATCATCAGAACTCCAACAGCTCTCTGATGCTCCTCTTCCTCCTCTCCTCTTCTCCTCCTGTCCCCCTATCCTCCTGTCCTACTCTCCTCCTCTTCTCCTGTCCTCCTCTCCTCTTGTCCTACTCTCCTCTTCTCCTCCTGTCCGCTTGTCCTCTTGTCCTACTCTCCTCTTCTCCTGTCCTCCTCTCCTCTTGTCCTACTCTCCTCCTCTTCTCCTGTCCTCTTCTCCTCCTGTCCTCCTGTCCTCTGAGCCTGGATGTGCTCAGAGACAACATGGACTGACCCTGGCTGTGTCTCCTCCCTCAGCCCGACTCCAGACCGTCCGTCCCCGGCTCCTTGTCCTCGGATGGGAAAGCTGAGGTCTTCCAGCACCCTGTGAGGTCAGTGTGAGCATTAGACCGGTCTGATGAGTCATCATGATCACCTGACTGATGAGTCATCATGATCACCTGACTGATGAGTCATCATGATCACCTGACTGATGAGTCATCATGGTCACCTGACTGATAACAGTCTGATGAGTCATCATGGTCACCTGACTGATAACAGTCTGATGAGTCATCATGATCACCTGACTGATGAGTCATCATGGTCACCTGACTGATAACAGTCTGATGAGGCATCATGGTCACCTGACTGATAACAGTCTGATGAGTCATCATGGTCACCTGACTGATAACAGTCTGATGAGGCATCATGGTCACCTGACTGATAACAGTCTGATGAGTCATCATGATCACCTGACTGATGAGTCATCATGATCACCTGACTGATGAGTCATCATGATCACCTGACTGATGAGTCATCATGGTCACCTGACTGATAACAGTCTGATGAGTCATCATGGTCACCTGACTGATAACAGTCTGATGAGTCATCATGATCACCTGACTGATGAGTCATCATGATCACCTGACTGATGAGTCATCATGGTCACCTGACTGATAACAGTCTGATGAGTCATCATGGTCACCTGACTGATAACAGTCTGATGAGTCATCATGGTCACCTGACTCATAACAGTCTGATGAGGCATCATGGTCACCTGACTGATAACAGTCTGATGAGTCATCATGATCACCTGACTGATAACAGTCTGATGAGTCATCATGGTCACCTGACTGATAACAGTCTGATGAGTCATCATGGTCACCTGACTGATAACAGTCTGATGAGTCATCATGGTCACCTGACTGATAACAGTCTGATGAGTCATCATGGTCACCTGACTGATAACAGTCTGATGAGGCATCATGATCACCTGACTGATAACAGTCTGATGAGGCATCATGGTCACCTGACTAATGAGTCATCATGATCACCTGACTGATAACAGTCTGATGAGTCATCATGGTCACCTGACTAATGAGTCATCATGATCACCTGACTGATAACAGTCTGATGAGTCATCATGGTCACCTGACTGATAACAGTCTGATGAGGCATCATGATCACCTGACTGATGAGTCATCATGGTCACCTGACTGATAACAGTCTGATGAGGCATCATGGTCACCTGACTGATAACAGTCTGATGAGTCATCATGATCACCTGACTAATGAGTCATCATGATCACCTGACTGATAACAGTCTGATGAGTCATCATGGTCACCTGACTAATGAGTCATCATGATCACCTGACTGATAACAGTCTGATGAGGCATCATGGTCACCTGACTGATAACAGTCTGATGAGGCATCATGGTCACCTGACTGATAACAGTCTGATGAGTCATCATGATCACCTGACTGGTGAGTCATCATGGTCACCTGACTGATAACAGTCTGATGAGGCATCATGGTCACCTGACTGATAACAGTCTGATGAGTCATCATGATCACCTGACTGATGAGTCATCATGGTCACCTGACTGACAGTGTCTCCATCAGGCTGTTCTGGCCCAGGTCCAAGTCCTTTGACTACCTGTACAGCGACGGAGACGTCTTACTGAGGAACTTTCCGGTCCAGGCGACCATCAGCTTCTACAGCGAGTCCAACAGTGAAGACGAGGAGGAGGAGGAGGACTGGGAGGAGGACGGGGAGGAAGACGGGGACTCCGAGGAGTGTCTCAAACAGACGGCTTGTTTCACCTCCTACAACTGAGTGCCAGCGAACCTCCTGCTGTGAAACGATGACAGACTGGGGGGGGGGGGGGCGTGCTGCTGTCAGTCATCCCCCTGCAGCAGCTTCCTGACGGACAGCCTGGTTCTGTTCTCCCATGTTGGGTCGGACGCTGTAAATACAATGTAAATGTACAGATACATAATTTATACATATTTATGTTGACTTATCTTTTATACTTTGATGAAACACAACAAGAACTCAGCTTGTATAAACAAATAAAAATAAAGATTTTGTCAAATCCTGTGATCATTGCATTACGTCATTATTTGATATATATATATTTGAAAAGCTGATATGGTGAAGTGTTTATCTGTATTTCATATTTGAATTGAAGCCCTGCTCATCGTTCAGCTGTGAACGAGGAGGAG
>NW_027185385.1:679504-687004 GCF_022577435.1 Embiotoca jacksoni | reverse complement strand
CACGTCTCTGGATGGTGGAGGGAACCTGGAGAACCCGGAGAACCTGTAAAACCTGGAGAACCCGCAGAACCTGTAAAACCTAGAGAACCCGGAGAACCTGGAGAACTCTGAGAGCCTGGAGAACCCGCAGAGCCCGGAGAACCTGTAAAACCTGGAGAAACCGGAGAACCTGGAGAACTCTGAGAACCTGGAGAACCCGCAGAACCCAGAGAACCTGTAAAGCCTGGAGAACCTAGAGAACTCGCTGAGAACCTGGAGAACCCAAAGAACCTGGAAAACCTGGAGAACTCTGTGAACCTGGAGAACCCGGAGAACTCTTGAGAACCCGGAGAACCCACACAACCTGGAGAACCTGTGAAACCCGGAGAACTCTGAGAACCCGGAGAACCCGCAGAACCCGGAGAACCTGGAGAACCCACACAAACACAGAACAACCTCCAGGTTAGAACCCACACATGTTGTGGTTGTGACGGTGCTGACGTTGTACCCGTTGGGTTCCTGTGTTGCAGCGTTTCTGGATGGTCGGGATGCTCACTCCGTCCTGAAGCGCTTTCCTCGAGCCAACGGCTTCCTGGAGGAGCTGCGACAGGGAAACATCGAGAGGGAGTGTGGAGAGGAGAGCTGCAGCTTCGAGGAGGCCAACGAGGTGTTCGAGAACAAAGAGAAAACGGTGAGTTCACGATGGTGACATCACAGCCATGACATCACAGCCTACAGATCACCACCTCCTCCATCACCTGCCGGATGTCTGAGCAGCGGCTGATACACACTCTGTATGTAGTAGTACACACTCTCTATGTACACTCTCTATGGAGTAGTACACACTCTATGTAGTAGTACACACTCTAAGTAGTAGTACATACTCTCTATGTAGTAGTACACACTCTATGTAGTCGTGCTCACACTTTATGTAGTAGTACACACTCTAAGTAGTAGTACACACTCTCTGTGTAGTAGTACACACACTCTAAGTAATAGTACACACTCTATGTAGTAGTACACACTCTATATGTAGTATTACACAATCTATGTAATAGTACACACTCTATGTAGTAGTACACACTCTATGTAGTAGTACACACTCTCTATGTATTAGTACACCCACTATGTAGTAGTACACACTCTATGTAGTAGTACACACTCTATGTATTCGTACACCCACTATGTAGTAGTACACACTCTCTATGTAGTAGTACACACTCTAGGTAGTAGTACACTCTCTATGGAGTAGTACACACTCTATGTAGTAGTACACACTCTACAAAGTAGTACACAATCTATGTAGTAGTACACACTCTCTATGTAGTAGTACACACTCTACAAAGTAGTACACACTCGATGTAGTAGTAGACGCTCTCTATGTAGTAGTACACACTCTATGTAGTACTGCACACACTCTATTTAGTAGTACACAATCAATGTAGTAGTAAACACTCTACGTAGTAGTACACACTCTATGTAATAGTACTGCTGGGATATATACCCTCTGTGTAGTAGTACTGCTGGGATATATACTCTCTGTGTAGTAGTACTGTTAGGATATATACCCTCTATGTAGTAGTAGTAGTAGTAGTATATATTCTATATATACTGTATAATCGTTAAGTGTTGGACCTCCATTAGGATTTAACATGACTGATTCTCTCATGTTTGTTGCGTGTTGGAAATAAGCGCGTTGGATCACATGACTCCAGGACGAGACAACACGGACGTACATGAAGCTCAATGAGAGACAGCAAAATGAAACCCAGTGAAAGAACCAGCAGAACCACGAGGAGAACCAGCTCGTCCTCTCTGAGCTGCTGATGTTTGAACTGTAAACTATAAAAGAATCGGAGGTTTCCAACAACACGTAAACAGAAGAGTTCTCATGAATCAGCACTTTAGTCCCAAAATACACAGAGAAGGATCAGAGAACCGGAAATAGATTGATTGCAATTTATCGTATTCATAATGTGATTTTATATTTACATGATGTAGCCCACCTTCTCAATTCAGCTCACAGTCCAGGCTCTTCATGCTCTAAACATGGAGGGTCTACAGAACTATGTTCTCCAGGACGCGTCTACAGTCACCCAGTTGGAGTGTAGGACTGTGATTCAGGGACCTGGTCATCTTCAGGTCATCTTCAGGTCATCTACAGGTCATCTTCAGGTTATCTTCAGGTCATCTACAGGTCATCTACAGGTCATCTTCAGGTCATCTTCAGGTCATCTACAGGTCATCTACAGGTCATCTATAGGTCATCTACAGGTCATCTACAGGTCATCTACAGGTCATCTTCAGGTTATCTTCAGGTCATCTTCAGGTCATCTACAGGTCATCTATAGGTCATCTTCAGGTCATCTACAGGTCATCTTCAGGTCATCTACAGGTCATCTTCAGGTCATCTTCAGGTCATCTACAGGTTATCTTCAGGTCATCTTCAGGTCATCTACAGGTCATCTTCAGGTCATCTACAGGTCATCTACAGGTCATCTACAGGTCATCTTCAGGTCATCTACAGGTCATCTTCAGGTCATCTTCAGGTCATCTACAGGTCATCTTCAGGTCATCTACAGGTCATCTTCAGGAAACATGTAAACTAACCAGCACGGTGCTGCAATTAAATTATATGTCTGGATGTCAAACCACACATAATCAGACAGTTCAATTTACTTTATTAAATCTAATTTAAATAACTTTATATCAAAGCAAAGTGTTTGTGTTCATCGTCCATAAATAGTTTATGTTGATTTAACATCACCAAAGTAAACAATCAGTGCGTCACTAATATCCACCATCCAACCCAGTAAACCTCACGTCTTCTTCTCTTTTTTAAATTCAGCACCAAATCACAACAAAGTTTTTTTTCAGGACACTTTACAGTTATATAAAGAGAAACCCAACAGTTCAACGAGTGACAGCTAAGAGGAAAAACTCCCTTTAACAGGACGAACCCTCAGCATCTGCCTCAGCATCGACTTATTATTTATGAATGATGTATTATTTCCATCATTATAGGTATAATGTACTGTACTGGAGTGTCTTTGCTCCTCCTCAACCTGCCTGTCTTCATCTCTGTGAATTGATGCATTAAGTTTGTGTTTCAAAGTCATGAAATAAATGAGAGCGGTTCAGTATGTGGTTAACTTAATACAGGATTTTCAAAATAAGACGTGCTTTTTTGTAGCAGCCCTCAGGTTGGTCAGGAAGTCAGAGAGGTGTCATGAAGGAGTCCCAGAGAGGAGGTTCGTGGTGAGAAAGACAGGAACTGAAGCTGCTGCTGCTGCACTCACTACACCTCCTACATGACTCCATCAATCAAACCTAATCAATCAGTTCAGACTCAGTGATCCACAGATTACTGGTCAGATCTAAGAGGTAAAATAAGGTTCATGTGGTAAATGTAAAAGCACACAAGAAATGAAAACTGTTGAAAAATAATAATTAAACAAATAAAATGATAACAGTTCTTTGTACATAATAAATAAAACCTGATAAAAGATATTCTGAAGTGACTGTAACTGTCAATTGATTGTAGCATGAAGGAAAACAACTGAAAACAGGCGTTTCCATGGTAACTTAAGTCTGACTTATTGAAACCTCCTTTAGGAAACAGAATCTTCTCAACACAGGTTGGACGTGTGTTTACTGTACAATCAAACCTCTCCTCCTCCTGACTGGAGGTTCTGGTTTCAGTCGGACTCTGAAACACATGAAGAGCCGTGAAGTGAAGCTGGTTTCTAAACATGTTAAACGTCCTCTTCTTCCTGTCCAGATGGAGTTCTGGAAGACCCGCAGTATCTACACAGTGAGCAGCAACGGCGAGGGGCGGGCCGAGCGGGCCGACACCGTCTACATGGTGGTCCCTCTGCTGGGCGTGGCCCTGCTCGTCATCATCGGCCTCTTCCTCCTCTGGAGGTGCCAGCTTCAGAAGGCCACCCGCCGGCGGCCCGCCTATACCCAGAACCGCTACCTGGCCAACAACCGCAGCACCCGCAGCCTGCCGCGCATTCTGGTGCACCGGGAGACCAGCGGGCCCTCGGAGAGCGCGCACCAGGAGTCCAGCTCTCATCCCGCCGTGGTGGTGAACGGCGCCGAGAGGGGCGGAGCTCAGTCGGACTCCCACGGCCTCCACCAGCAGAACACTCGGGCTCTCTACGTCCAGGACTCCTCTCTGTCGGTGGCCTCCCGGCTGTCCGGCGCCACGCCGCCTCCGTCCTACGAAGAGGTGACGGGTCACCTGGAGAGCAGCGGTGATGAAACATGCGCTCCGTCCTACAGCGACCCTCCGCCCAAATATGAGGAGATCATCAAGGAGAAGTGAGACGGAGCTGCTGCTGCTGGAGGATTACAGCCTGATTCTAATTCACATTTCTGAACCTTTGTTTCAGTCCTGAAATGAACCTGCAGCCTGCAGCCGGTCACCGTCATGAGTCCGAGCACCACCCGGATCATTGTGAACATCACGTACTTTTTTTCTTCTGTTTTCATTTTACTGGGAATCAGTGACTTCATCACTGCTGCAGCTGTGACCGGACCAAACGTATCACCATGTGTAGAGAAGGGACTGTCTCACCTGTGGGAGGGGCCTGTTTCACATGTAGGAGGGGCCTGTCTCCCCTGTGAGAGGTGCTTGTATCTGACAGGTGTTCATGCACAGCACAGAGACATTAACGGTCCACCCAGCAGCTGTGACTGGACGGTTCCCGCCAACAGTCTGCTGTTTCCTGACTATGTAAACTGTACATACAGCTGTTAGTGCAGGTTGCTGTTCAGATGGTTGTTCTCCTGCTTCCTTGTTGCTTTAGATCACCTGAAAGTTGGGTGTTCACAGGTAGAATGAAAAGTGAAGCACACTTGTCAGACAAGGAAGAGATCAACAGATTCATGATGCTGAATCTGTGTTTATAATTAAATCATTCCACTTTTTACCTGAATGTGTCAGGCCACGCCCACACACCTGCTGCACTCTTTACATGTTAACCATTTAGTGCTGACCTACCTTCCTACCCAGAGAGCCCTACCGTGTCTCCTGGGACGGTTCTTCAGTTCTCCTGGACCTCAGACTTCATTTAATATCTGCCTCAGGAAGACAAACACAGAGGTCACCGAGTTCTTAGTACTAAACCCTCACACACAGTGGATGTGTTGCCAAATGTCCACCGTCTTAATCCTCAGAACAAGTGCTACCTGACTGAGGCCTCCAGTCGACTGGACCTGTGGACCAAACCCATCTCTGGACAAGCTGCTGCAGCTTATGATGGTTTTATATTAATACGATCAAACGGAGACTTTTCTAACCAGCCGTTGATCTGCAGTTTGGACGTCAGGCTGGATTACAGATGATTAGAAATGGAGTTAAATTAGAAGAAAATCTACGAGAGCTTTGATAATCAGCTCCTCAGTTTGATAATCAGCTCCTCTGAGGTCACCTATCAATCAACACTCCCAGCCTTCACCTCTGAACCCTCAGCTCTCTGAAGTCCTGCTGCTGTGAGGAAGAGACGATGAAACTATTCAAATACACACATGTATAATCACACAGCCACAATGTGTGTGTGTGTGTAGTGTATCAGAGTGTGTGTGTGTGTGTGTGTGTGTGTGTGTGTGTGTGTGTGTGTGTGTGTGTGTGTGAAGTGTATCAGAGTGTGTGTGTGTGTGTGTGTGTAGTGTATCAGAGTGTGTGTGTGTGTGTGTGTGTGTGTGTGTGTGTGTGTGTGTGTGTGTGTGTGTGTGTGTGTAGTGTATCAGAGTGTGTGTGTGTGTGTGTGTGTGTGTGTGTGTGTGTGTGTGTGTAGTGTATCAGAGTGTGTGTGTGTGTGTGTAGTGTATCAGAGTGTGTGTGTGTGTGTGTGTGTGTGTGTGTGTGTAGTGTATCAGAGTGTGTGTGTGTGTGTGTAGTGTATCAGAGTGTGTGTGTGTGTGTGTGTGTGTGTGTGTAGTGTATCAGAGTGTGTGTGCAGTCTGTGGATACAAAAAAGAACATCATTGTAAATAATAATGTTACTCAGTTTGCGGTCGTATCTCACCATCAGTGATGCTGACAGATGTTTGCAGCTGCACACTAAACAAATATGTCCAATTTAACATTACTTTATATTGACAGCCCCTCCCCCCATTGACAGCCCCTCCCACCAGTTTATGACAGGAACAGTAAGAGTGCAGTCACATATGAAGAGAGGCTCATTTTAAATTGACTTCAAACATAAACTGAATGAGTAAACTGCATCTAGCTGTAGATTTATTATATTTATTATAACATGACTATTGAAGCAGCAGTGTTTGGTTTCTGCCTGTTTTTTGTGGGGGAGGTGGGGGGCTGTCCTGTGTGATGAACAATTATGAGCTGTATCTGTTTTATTTTTAATATGATTCCAACTTATTATATTTTCAGTTTCTATCGTGATGGTTCAGTAGTTCTTTCATAAAACATGCAAAGCTGCAGAGTTTGATTGTATTTGACAGACAGGTGTCAGATGTTCCTGGTTCAGCTTTACAACATTATGCTTTCTGGTTCATGTAAACTGTGTTAATGTGAGAGTGAAACAGTATTCAGTGTAGGAGTTGAGTGGCCGCTGAGCCGACCCCAACACTGCCATGGCTGCTGGTTCTCCACGTCCACCTCGGTCCGAGCTCAGCGACCGCGACTCCATGGTTGTCGGACTACGTGCACTTACAGCTTTCCACAAGTGGCTTATTTTTTATTCAACGGTCAACTTCTTCACTGCCTATCCTGCAACTGTTTCACACGGCCTGTGTTCTGTCTGAAAACCAATAAATGATTATTTAATTGTGTGTTTGTCACAAATATGTACAGCTGATTTCTCTTTATTAGTGGACATGAATATAAGTGTCTTGTTTTTCTCACTTCGGCCTTTTTTACAGTTGAATTATCTCATATTTATTGGGCAGTTAGCGGTGAGTCCCCGGTTCGAGTCCCAGATAGACCTTCCAGCACTATTCCCTCATGTCCTGTCTGTCTCTGAGGCTCCTGTCTGAAAAGGACAAAATGTCCAAACCAGAATCCTTAAAAATCAACACGTCTATGTTTATATTTCACATATTTTTGTAGATATTTCTCCACCAATGCTGTGTGGATGAAACGTTGAACTCTATCCAGCTTTACAAACAGCAGACTGTGCAGATCAACAGGTGTTGATATGGTGTTTACATGCAGCTGTCGCTGCTCTTATTGTGAAGGGCAGTGACCGGAACAGGTCAGCGACAGCCGGCAGTCTGAGTATGTCGTCATAGGGAGTCCTCCTGCGCGTCTGACACGGTGACCGGGTCCCTCTGTCCTCTGTCCTCCAGGTCAGTCCCTCCTCGGTGTCTTCTTCGATCTTCTTCTAACTTCTGAACAGTTTCCTGCTCCTCCGTGACGTAACGACCGCGTCCCGTCGCGAGCTCTGACGCTTGACCTGTTGTCGACGGCGGGGACCTGTTGCTGCTGACGTCACGTGGTTGTTTGCGGCGCTGATTCATGTGGACTGTGTGTGTGTGTGTGTGTGTATGTGT
>NW_027185385.1:577004-677004 GCF_022577435.1 Embiotoca jacksoni | reverse complement strand
GCCAGTAAATCGTTTAGTTGCTGCAGAGACAGATTTATGTCTGGAGCAGCCACAAACATCTGGACTTGTGATTTATGAACACACCCAAAGACAACATGAAAGGAACGATAGTGACATGAAGGTTGGGAGATGTCCACGTTGTCTCAGTGTCCACCAAGTGGCTGAAAAATATCACTTATTTTTTAGCACAGGTTTTAGACATCATTCAAATATCAGAATCAGATGTGTTCAAGGAGTTTCTACCAACAGGTTTCAGATCCACTGTCCTGCTTCTCCCTGCCTGCTGTCCTCATCATGGTGTCCTAATGTGTGTTAACATGTTACCGTGTTGTCACCGTATTGTTACTGCGTTGTCACTGTGTTGTCACCGCGTTGTCAACGTGTTGTCACCGTGTTGTCACCGCGTTGTTACCGTGTTGTTACCGTGTTGTCACCGTGTTGTTACCGTGTTGTTACCGTGTTGTCACCGTGTTGTTACAGTGTTGTCACCGTGTTGTCACCGTGTAGACAACATGTTGTCACCGTGTTCCGTGTTGTCACCATGTTGTCACCGTGTTCCGTGTTGTTGCCATATTGTCACCGTGTTCCGTGTTTTTGCCATGTTGTCACCGTGTTCCATGTTGTCACCGTGTTGTTACCGTGTTGTCAATGCATTGTCACCGCGTTGTCACTGTGTTGTCACCGTGTTGTCGCCGTGTTGTCACCGTGTTCCGTGTTGTCACCGTGTTGTCACCGTGTTGTTGCCGTGTTGTCACCGTGTTGTCACCGTGTTGTTACCGTGTTGTCACCGTGCTGTCACCGTGTTGTTACTGTGTTGTCACCGTGTTGTCACCGCATTGTCACCATGTTGTCACCGTGTTCCGTGTTGTCACCGTGTTGTCACCGCATTGTCACCATGTTGTCACCGTGTTCCGTGTTGTCACCGTGTTGTCATCGTGTTGTCACCATGTTCCGTGTTATCACCGTGTTGTTACCGTGTTGTCAACGCATTGTCACCGCGTTGTCACTGTGTTGTCACCGTATTGTCGCCGTGTTGTCACCGTGTTCCGTGTTGTCACCGTGTTGTCCGTGTTGTCACCGTGTTGTTACTGTGTTGTCACCGTGTTGTCACCGTGTTGTCACCGTGTTGTCACCATGTTGTCACCATGTTGTCACTGTGTTCCGTGTTGTTACCGTGTTGTCATGGCGTTCTGTGTTGTGTCCGCGTTGTCACCGCGTTGTCACCGTGTTCCGTGTTGTCACCGTGTTGTCACCGTATTGTCACCGTGTTGTCACCGTGTTGTCACCGTGTTGTCACTGTGTTCCGTGTTGTCACCGCATTGTCACCGCGTTGTCACCGCGTTGTCACCGCGTTGTCACCGTGTTGTCACCGTGTTCCGTGTTGTTACCGTGTTGTCACCGTGTTCCGTGTTGTCACCGTGTTGTCACCGTATTGTCACCGTGTTGTCACCGTGTTGTCACCGTGTTGTCACTGTGTTCCGTGTTGTCACCGCATTGTCACCGCGTTGTCACCGCGTTGTCACCGCGTTGTCGCTGTGTTGTCACCGTGTTGTCACCGTGTTCCGTATTATCCCCGTGTTCCGTGTTGTCACCGCGTATTCACCTTGTTGTCACTGTGTTGTTACTGTGTTGTCACCGTGTTATTACTGTGTTGTCACCGTGTTGTCACCGTGTTGTCACCGTGTTGTTACCGTGTTGTTAGCGTGTTGTCACCGCGATGTCACCGCGTTGTCACTGTGTTGTTACAGTGTTGTCACCGCGTTGTCACCGTGTTGTCACCGTGTTGTCACCGTGTTGTCACCGTGTTCCGTGTTGTCACCGTGTACCGCGTTGTCACCGTGTTGTCACTGCGTTGTCACCGTGTTTTCACCGTGTTGTCACCGTGTTGTCACCGTGTTCCGTGTTGTTACTGTGTTGTCACCGTGTTGTCACCGTGCTCCGCATTGTCACGATGTTGTCACCGTGTTCCGTGTTGTTACCGTGTTGTCACAGTGTTGTCACCGTGTTGTTACCGTGTTGTCACTGTGTTCCGTGTTGTCACCGCATTGTCACCGTGTTGTCACTGTGTTGTCACCGTGTTGTCACCGTGTTCCGTGTTGTCATCGCATTGTCACCGTGTTGTCACCGCGTTGTCACCGTGTTGTCACCGTGTTGTCACCGTGTTGTCACCATGTTCCGTATTGTCACTGTGTTGTCACCGTGTTCCGTGTTGTCATCGTATTGTCACCGTGTTGTCACCGCGTTGTCACCGTGTTGTCACCGTGTTGTCACCATGTTCCGTATTGTCACTGTGTTGTCACCGTGTTGTCACCGTGTTCCGTGTTGTCACCATGTTGTCACCGTGTAGTCACCGTGTTCCGTGTTGTGACTGTGTTGTTACGGTGTTGTCACCGTGTTGTCACTGTGTTGTCACCGTGTTGTGACCGTGTTGTCACCGCGTTGTCACCACGTTGTCACTGTGTTGTCACCGTGTTCCGTGTTGTCACCCTGTTCCGTGTTGTCACTGTGTTGTCACCGTGCTGTCACCGTGTTCCGTGGTGTCACCGCGTTGTCACCGTGTTGTCACCGTGTTCCGTGTTGTCACTGTGTTGTCACCGTGCTGTCACCGTGTTCCGTGTTGTCACTGCGTTGTCACCGCGTTGTCACCGTGTTTTCACCGTGTTGTCACCGTGTTGTCACCGTGTTCCGTGTTGTCACCGTGTTGTCACCGTGTTGTCACCGTGTTCCGTGTTGTCACCATGTTGTCACCGTGTTCCGTGTTGTTACCGTGTTTTCACCGTGTTGTCACCGTGTTGTTACCGTGTTGTCACTGTGTTCCGTGTTGTTACCGTGATGTCACCGTGTTCCGTGTTGTCACCGCATTGTCACCGTGTTGTCACCGTGTTCCGTGTTGTCACCGTGTTGTCACCGTGTTCCGTGTTTCCACCGTGTTGTTACCGTGTTCCGTGTTGTCACCATGTTGTCACCGTGTTGTCACCGTGTTGTCACCGTGTTGTTACCGTGTTGTCACCGTGTCCCGTGTTGTCACCGTGTTGTCACCATGTTCCGTATTGTCACTGTGTTGTCACCGTGTTGTCACCGTGTTCCGTGTTGTCACCATGTTGTCACCGTGTTGTCACCGTGTTCCGTGTTGTGACTGTGTTGTTACGGTGTTGTCACCGTGTTCCGTGTTGTCACCATGTTGTCACCGTGTTGTCACCGTGTTCCGTGTTGTCACCGTGTTGTCACCGCGTTGTTACCGTGTTGTCACCGTGTTGTCACCGTGTTCCGTGTTGTCACCGTGTTGTCACCGTGTTCCGTATTGTCACTGTGTTGTCACCGTGTTGTTACTGTGTTGTCACCGTGTTGTCACCATGTTGTCACCGTGTTCTGTGTTGTCACCGCGTTGTCACCGCATTGTCACCGTGTTCCGTGTTGTCACTATGTTGTCACCGTGTTCCGTGTTGTCACCACGTTGTCACCGTGTTGTCACCGTGTTGTTACCGTGTTGTCATCGTGTTCCGTGTTGTCACCGTGTTGTTACCGTGTTGTCATCGTGTGCCGTGTTGTCGCCGTGTTGTCATCGTGTTGTCACCGTGTTCCGTGTTGTCACCGTGTTGTTACCGTGTTGTCATCGTGTTCCGTGTTGTCACCGTGTTGTCATCGTGTTGTTACCGTGTTGTCATCGTGTTCCGTGTTGTCACCGTGTTGTCATCGTGTTGTTACCGTGTTGTCATCGTGTTCCGTGTCCCGTGTTGTCACTGTGTTGTCACCGTGTTGTTACCGTGTTGTCCCCGTGTTGTCACCGTGTTGTTACCGTGTTGTCATCGTGTTCCGTGTCCCGTGTTGTCACCGTGTTGTTACCGTGTTGTCATCGTGTTCCGTGTTGTCACCGTATTGTCACCGTGTTGTTACTGTGTCCCCTTAGAGGCCCCTGATATGAGCCCCAGACCTCTGTTCACCCTGTCCAAGCCCGTCGGTGGTCCTCTGGGTCTGGAGCCCTGCTGGGAGAGTCCACCTGAGGAGGCGGTCCTCAGAGAAGGATCTCAGGTACCGGGGATGTGGGATGGAAAAAGGGGGGCGGGAGGGGGGCAGCTGTATGTCCTGCTATCAAACTAAATATTAATAATTAAAAGCAATTAAAATACAAATAATCTTCAGCAGAAAACAGTCAGTAAAGCTGCTGCTAATGAAGGTGAATTATCTCCAGACTGATAGAAAATATGTCCCTCTTTTTACCAGCAGCTCTGTATGATAATAATAACGATAATAATAATAATAATATGAATGAAAATGATATTAATAATGACAAAAACAATGATAATGACAATAATAGTAATGCTAATAATGATGATAATAATGACCACATTAATAATAATGAGAATAATAACAATAATGATGATAATATTAATTATACTTACAATGATAATAATAATAATAACGATGATAATAATAATAATAATAATAATAATAATAATAATGATAATAATAATGATATTGATGATGTTGATGATGATGATGTCAGACCCTTCTGTCCTCTCTCAGCCCTGCAGGTGTACTAACGTCCTCTTCCTGCTCCACAGAGTTCCATGAGGAGGTCTTACAGTGACCAGAGCTTCGGCAGGACTCCGCCTGGTACCCCGACCCACAAACAAGCCCTGGTTCCGTCCAGACACCCGTCCAGCTTGTAAGTACTGCAGCATGTAGCAGTAATACGTCATGGAACCAGTAGAACCCAGAACCTCCTCACATACAGAGAACCTTGAGTTCCTCCAGGCAGGTCGCAGTAACATGGGCTCTGAGGCAGACGGGTCGGTACGTCTACAGGGCGGGTTCAGTACCTCGGGGTCCTGTAGTGAACCTGCAGAGGTCCAATCTGGGCCGCTGACAGGAAGGAGCTGCTCATGGTTAATCCGACAGGACTCCCAGACGACCTCTGATCACCTTAATCTGGTTTAAAGTGAAGGATTCTCAACCTTCATGCCGGTTTGTGATCTTACAACTTATTTCATAGAATAAAATGTTGTTCTGCTGAATAAGCTGAAATCTGAGAAAACCGGAACACGATTTTGGTTTAATTTCAGTCTGAAAAATACAACAGCAGCTGGTTTAGTTTCTATTTCCTGTTATGATCACGTGTCCACATCAATACCTGCAGGAGTCATTTATTACCTTCTCCTCCTCTCCCTGTCAATTATGTCCAACCCTCTCCTCCTCCTCCTCCTCCTCCTCCTCCCTGCCTTCAGTCGAGGTTCGGGCCCTCCCCTCCACCAGCGTGCCGCCCCTCCTCCTCCTCTTCCTGTCCTGACCTCTGACCCTGAGGCCCAGCGCCCCCCCCTGGGCCTCCTGTCTCCTCAGTTCCTCCTGCAGACAGTCAGGCAGCTGGGCCTACAGGCCTCACAGCGCCTCCTGCAGACAGTCAGCCACAAGTACAGGTGGGACTCCTGCTGCACGGCTTCCTGTCTGTCTGCTCCAAAACATTCAGACATGAGAAAGTATCAGCATCTGATTTGTCTGCATGTCGACGTCTCTGAAACACTGACATCACAGCTGCATGCAGTTATTTGGACCAGCTTCACCCATCCTGCAGCTCTGTCCTCTGTCCTCTGACCACCTTCAGCTCTGACCTCTGACCCTCTGCAGCTCTTCCTCACCGTGTTGGAGATGTTTGCTGCTGATTGGTTTTGAAGGCTGTAACTGTGGTGAACTAACCAGCAGGTGTTTGTTTGGGATGAATCATGTGACCTAACATCTTTAATCACTGCTGGTGGCTTCTTTGATTTCCTGCTGCCATCGAACGCCTCATCATCTAACCGTCACTAGCTGTTCTCCTCTGTCATGTTGTTGGAGGCCGACAGGTAGACGGTCTTTTATCTTTCTGTCTCTTTGGACCAAAGATTTAACAACCAAGAGAAGCCGTCCGCAACGAGAGGCCCGACCCAGGTCCCTGCTGCAGCACTCGTGGAGTCCAGTCGGACCAGGTGACTGACAGGACCGCTGGTAATATATCAGAACTATTCTGTTCCTCTGACTTCTGCTGAGGTAGAAAAGCAGCTTCATCACAGTTACTGATGTGGCCGATGAGGAATAGGAGACTCCAGTAAATGTAGTGGTTGTCTGTAGACCAGAACCACAACCAGAACCACAGTTTTCATGTCACATGAAGCACACAACAAGAGCTGATCTGGGTCAGACGTGTGACCCTGGTTGGAGTCTTGGGGAGTCTGGGAGGAGTCTGAGATGAGTCTGGGAGGAGCCTGGGAGGAGTCTGAGATGAGTCTGGGAGGAGCCTGGGAGGAGTCTGAGATGAGTCTGGGAGGAGCCTGGGAGGAGTCTTGGGGGAGTCTTGGGGGAGTCTGGGAGGAGTCCGGGAGGAGCCTGGGAGGAGTCTGGGATGAGTCTGGGAGGAGTCTTGGGGGAGTCTGGGAGGAGTCTTAGGGGAGCCTGGGAGGAGTCTTAGGAGAGCCTGGGAGGAGTCTTGAGGGAGTCTGGGAGGAGTCTTGGGGGAGTCTGGGATGAGTCTGAGATGAGTCTGGGAGGAGTCTGGGAGGAGCCTGGGAGGAGTCTTGGAGGTGTCTGGGAGGAGCCTCCAGGACAGGTTGTGAGATAGACTCATGATAGAAACCTGCTGCAGTAACAGGATACGTGTGTGTTGGGAGTCAGAGACTGAGTCACTGATTACACCATCAACTCTGCATTATATCACAGAGAGCTGGAGGAGGTTGGTAGGTGGAGCCTCTGCTCCGGTGAGGTTGGTAGGCGGAGCCTCTCCTCTGGTGAGGGCAGCTGATCAATGACTTCAACCTGATCTAATAACGTTTGAGGAGAATTAATCAATCACAGATTCTACTGCATTTTACAAAATGTCCCAACATCTCTCTGTTGTCCTGCCTGTCTCTCTGTCCTCTTGTCTGTCTCTCTGTCCTCCTGTCTGTCTCTCTGTCATCCTGTCTTTCTCTGTCCTCCTGCCTGTGTCTCTGTCCTCCTGCCTGTCTCAGGGTGGTGGACAGCTGGAGTCCAGAGGATGAAGGAGGAGCTGCAGTGGAGTTCATCATCCTCAGGAGACAGGTGAGCAGTGGAAGACGTCTACCTGTCTCCACTTCCCTCTGCGGCGCTGCCTTCACTGTCCCTATCCGTCTCTATCTGTCTATCCATCTCTATCCGTCTCTATCTGTCTATCCGTCTCTATCCGTCTCTATCTGTCTATCCGTCTAGATCCGTCTCTGTCTATCCGTCTCTATCTGTCTATCCGTCTCTATCCGTCTCTATCTGTCTATCCGTCTAGATCTGTCTCTGTCTATCCGTCTCTATCTGTCTATCCGTCTAGATCCGTCTCTGTCTATCCGTCTCTATCTGTCTATCCGTCTCTGTCTATCCGTCTAGATCCGTCTCTGTCTATCCGTCTCTATCTGTCTATCCGTCTAGATCCGTCTCTGTCTATCCGTCTCTATCCGTCTATCCGTCTCTATCTGTCTATCCATCTAGATCCGTCTCTGTCTATCCGTCTCTATCTGTCTATCCGTCTCTATCTGTCTATCCGTCTCTATCTGTCTATCCGTCTCTATCTGTCTATCCGTCTAGATCTGTCTCTGTCTATCCGTCTCTATCTGTCTATCCGTCTAGATCCGTCTCTGTCTATCCGTCTCTATCTGTCTATCCGTCTCTATCTGTCTATCCGTCTAGATCCGTCTCTGTCTATCCGTCTCTATCTGTCTATCCGTCTAGATCCGTCTCTGTCTATCCGTCTCTATCCGTCTATCCGTCTCTATCTGTCTATCCGTCTCTGTCTATCCGTCTAGATCCGTCTCTGTCTATCCGTCTCTATCTGTCTATCCGTCTGGATCCGTCTCTGTCTATCCGTCTCTATCCGTCTATCCGTCTCTATCTGTCTATCCATCTAGATCCGTCTCTGTCTATCCGTCTCTATCTGTCTATCCGTCTCTATCCGTCTCTATCTGTCTATCCGTCCAGATCCGTCTCTGTCTATCCATCTCTATCTGTCTATCCGTCTATCCCGTCTCTATCCGTCTGTCTCCAACCGTCTCCATCTGTCTCTGCAGGTGATGAAGATGAGTCGTCGTCTGGCTGCGTTGGAGAAGCAGAGCTGTGATCAGAGGAACACTGAAGCTCTCCTGTTCTCTCTGCTGTTCTCCACCTGTCTGCTGAACATGTGGCTGTGGATCCGCCGATGAAAACACACACACACACACACACACAGACAGACACACACACACACACAGACAGACACACACACACACACACACACACACACACAGACAGACAGACAGACACACACACACACACACACACATGGACAGTGTGTATCTGTGTGTATCTGTTGTGTGACAGTGTTGTTTATTTATTATTGTGCCATCACTGCTGTCGGTTTCTCTAATAAACTCTTCTTCTGTCAGTTCGGTCTTTGTTCAGCTTGTGAACTGCAGCAGGAAGAGCACTGACCTCACCTGCTCCATCAGGTGTGTGATGACCTCACTAATGAGGGTGGAGACAGCAGAAACAACCTGAAAGTCTCAGCATTAATTTATTAAAGAAGAATTAAATTAATACAACAGGAACTCCTTCATGAGACGTGGTTATGAACAGAGAGACTACAGGACTTCATACAGGACAGAATAAAGAGGAATGTTAGCAGTGATTGTACAGCAATAAGAACAGGAAGCAGCATGTTTCTGTTTCTGTGTCAGGTCACGTGATCAGGAAACAGCTGGTACATTCAGGAAGTGCAGCGCTACACGCTGACAGACCACAGGAGTCTGGTAAACATGTAATGATGTCATGGAGGAGGCACTTCTGACAGGAGACATGGCAGAGGGTGTGTGTGTGTGTGTGTGTGAGAGTGTGTAAGTGTGTGTGTGTGTGTGTTTCTGTGTGTGTGTGTGTGTGTGTGTGTGTGTGTGTGTTTCTGTGTGTGTGTGTGTGTTTCTGTGTGTGTGTGTGTGTGTGTGTGTGTGTGTGTGTGTGTGTGTGTGTGTGTGTGTGTTTCTGTGTGTGTGTGTGTGTGTGTGTTGTACTGGGATACTTTGGTGCAGGACCGAGGCAGGTGAGCTCTCAGGTGGGATGAGAGACAATGAACACCTGCAGCCAATCAGGTCCCACCTGAGACATCCCACCACGGTCCGTTGTCATCTAGAGTTCAGCCTGGTGATCGTTGATCGGGTGTCTGTGATCGTTGATCGGGTGTCTGTGATCGTTGATCGGGTGTCTGTGATCGTTGATCGGGTGTCTGTGTCTTCCCAGCTGATCCTGATCATTGATCCTCTGACTGATATCAGTCTGTCGACCGTTCTTCACTTCTTTGGTCCGACATTTTTGGTTTTTGATTGACATCTTGAATTGAACCATGTGAGCCTCACAGGAAGTGTAACATGAAGCAGGAAGTGTAATATTGTCACTGAAGGTCAGTGCGCCCTCCTCCACCTGCAGGGTGACCCTGCTCCTCCTGAAGGAGGCGCTGCTCCTCTACGTTCCCTCTCACACGTCCAGTCTGATACCTTTGGTTGAGAGCTCCCTCTTTAACCCAGTAGAACCCAGTAGAGTCAGAACCACCTCAACATGATGACAGACTTCCTCATCCAACCTCAGATCAGTCACATCCAGTCTGAAAACACGTCACGGTTTGTTTTGATCAATGAAGCAGTCGGATGGATGGTTGCTATGGTAACACAAGTGCCTAAAAAAGGTAAATATTCACAATAAGTGTCCTGTACATGTGTCATCACGACAGGAAGCGAAATGATGGATGAAGGATCCGACCAGGGTCCGGTGTTCTCCTGTTGGATCTGTCCAGGTGTTCAGATTACAGTTCACTTCTCTTCTGATTGTCCAAGTGCCACGAACATAAATACAACAACTATTGTCACACTTCTTATAC
The DNA here is from genome assembly GCF_022577435.1 of Embiotoca jacksoni. Classification (NCBI taxonomy): domain Eukaryota; kingdom Metazoa; phylum Chordata; class Actinopteri; family Embiotocidae; genus Embiotoca; species Embiotoca jacksoni. Next base: position 667,133 of record NW_027185385.1, on the reverse strand, counting down.
AGAAAGAAGAAGTACGCTTTAAAATAAGTAGTGCAATAAATGCAACAAAAGGTAGACAGTACATTTGGTCCAACGAAGATGACCGCCGTCAGCCTCCATCGTCCTCCACCAGCTTTCATCTTCCTCCACCAGCCTCAATCTTCCTCCACCAGCCTCCATCTTCCTCCACCAGCTTTCATCTTCCTCCACCAGCCTCCATCTTCCTCCACCAGCCTCCATCTTCCTCCACCAGCCTCCGTCAGCCATCTGAGTGTCCTCAGAGTGGAATGAAGTCAGTGTGTAAGGTGTTAGAATGTAAACATGGAGCAGCTGTCCGTCTCTTCTACTCTGACAGAGCTGATGGTGTGTTGGAGGTCCGGGGGTCAGATGAGGATCTCCACCATGTCGGTGTCCACCTCCTGTTGGGTGGGCGGGGCTGGGGGAGGAGCCTGATGCTGTGGGTGTGACTGGACGGGAAGCCTCCGCTCCAGAGTGCTGCTGAGGAAACCAGGAACATCTACGGAAAAAGAGAACATCCGACTGATGAAGTACCGTGGAGATGATACTCCGTTCACTACTGCAGCTCATCAGTCAGCACAGCATCATATCTGACCAGCATTAAGATTACCCATCATGCATTGTTTCCAACAGTCTCCTCATCTTTCAGGACTCTGAATCAGGCAGGAAGGAAGTCTGGAGGGAGTTTTAGTTCTGTTTACATTTATATTCAGATAATATGAACAATACAGCTGCAGTATTTATAGTGAGAAGCATCTGTAGATGGTGGTTGTTAGCATTGTTAGCTGGATGTTAGCTGGTTGTTATCTTCAGTTTGGCTGTTTTTATTTTTTTATTGCTTTTCTATTATTCTATTATTATTTTATTGCTTCCTGTATGCTGCTGTAGCGAAAAAATGTCCCCTCGGGGATTAATAAAGTAAATACCCAACCTAACCCAACCTAACCCTAACCTAACCTAACCCAACCTAACCCTAACCTAACCTAACCTAACCCAACCTAACCCTAACCTAACCCTAGCCCTAACCTAACCCAACCTAACCCGAACCTAACCTAACCTAACCTAACCTAACCCTAGCCCTAACCTAACCCAACCTAACCCGAACCTAACCTAACCTAACCCTAACCTAACCTAACCCAACCCTAACCTAACCCAACCTAACCCTAACCTAACCTAACCCAACCTAACCCGAACCTAACCTAACCTAACCCTAACCTAACCTAACCTAACCTAACCTAACCCAACCCTAACCTAACCTAACCCAACCTAACCCTAACCTAACCCAACCTAACCCTAACCTAACCCTAACCTTTAGGAAAAATACATTGATTATTAGCTTTGTGGCAGGTTGGTAGCTTTGGAAGCTATCTGTTAACTTGAGTTTAGCTAGTTTTTAGCAAAATTAGCTGTTTGTTGTCAGACTGTCAACACCGAGTTGTACCATAACAACACGACACCGTGACACCATAAAACCATGTTGTCATGCTGTCATGTTGTCGTGGTCTCAAACTTTTCAAAAACAACGTGGGACTCTATAGTTTTCTCTGGACTCCTTCCTAACCGGACCAGTGATGATATGTTTAGCCGTACGTCTTCACTTCACCGCTGGTTGTCGAGGTGATGTCCCGCTAACAACGTGGGCTTCATTAACAACTGGAATACTTTCTGGGGAAAACCTGGTCTGATCCAGAGAGACGGCATCCATCCTACTTTGGATGGTGCAGCTCTTCTTTCTAGAAACATGGCCATGTCTCTTAACAGCCCTAAAACCTGACATCCAGGGTTGAGGTCAGGACGCAGAGCTGCAGTCTTACAGCTCCTCTGCAGCTTCTTTAGAGCTGTCACTCACCCAAAACCTTCAACATCCTGTAGAGGTTGTGTCTGTACCCAGACCACCTATATTTAAAAAACTCAAGGAAAGATCTGTCAATAAAAATGTAATAAAAATGGATCCTACCAAATTAATGGATCAAAAAAATCTGACAATTAAAAGTGAACTATTAAATATGAGATCTCTCTGGTCTAAATCTCTGTTAGTAAATGACTTGATAACTGATCATCAGATTGATTTACTCTGTCTCACAGAGACCTGGCTGCAACAGGAAGAATATGTTAGGATTAATGAAGCAACTCCTCCCAGTCATATTCATTATCATATTCCTAGAGATTCAGAAGGAGGAGGAGGAGGAGGAGAAGGAGGAGGGGTGGCAGCAATCTTCCACTCAAGTTTATCAATTAATCCAAAGCCTAAACTTAGTTATAAATCATTTGAGAGTCTGACTCTTAGTCTCTCACCTAAACTGGAAAGCAGAGAAACGGATTGTATTGTTGTTGTTTATCTCCCACCTGGTCCTTATTCAGAGTTTCTAACTGAACTCTGACTTTTGATCAGATTTAGTGCTGAGTTCAGATAAAGTGATGATAGTGGGAGACTTTAACATTCATGTTGACGTGGACAACGACAGCCTCAGTTCTACTTTCAGATCATTATTAGATTCTATAGGCTTTTATCAGGATGTAAATAAACCCGTCACCGTGGTAACCACACCCTCCATCTGGTTCTGTCATACAGCATGGAAACTGAAAATGTAATTATATTTCCTCCAAACCCTGTTTTGTCGGACCACTTCTTATTAACATCTGAAGTTACAATAATGGACTACACAGCATGTGGGAATAAATCCCACTACAGTAGATGTCTGTCAGATGATGCCGTGGCCAAGTTTAAGGAAGCAGTTACATGTTTATCCTCTTCGATGCCGTGTGTTAAAGCAGTGGAAGACATCTACGTTGATCTTAGTCCCACACTAGTGGATCATCTGGTAGAAAACACTGCAGTATCTCTGCTACAACTCTAGATGATGTCGCCCCTCTGAAGAAGAGAGTCATGAACCAGAGGAAGTTGTCTCCATGGTACAACTCAGAACTACGCTCTGCTAGGCAGCAACTAGAAAGGTGGAAAGGAAATGGAGTTCCACTAATTTAGAAGAATTTCACCTGCCTGGAAGGATAGTCTAATATTATATAAGAAAGCTCTTGGTAAGGCCAGAACTTTATATTATTCATCATTAATAGAGGACAACAAGAACAACCCCAGGTTTCTTTTCATCACTGTAGCAGGCTGACAAAGAGTCCCAGTTCTGTTGAGTCCTCTATTCCTTCAGCTCTCAGCAGTAATGACTTCATTAACTTCTTTACTAATAAAATTCTTACTATCAGGGAGAGAATCGGGCCGACCCTTCCTGACACCATCACTGATGTGTTGCTAAGCAACAGCAGCCCTGAAAGCAACTGTAGGACCAGATGTAAACTTGGAACATTTCTCTCCTGTTGAGCTCTCTGAGTTAACTAGAATTATTTCTTCATCTGGATCCTCTAGCTGTCTGTTAGATCTCATCCCAACTAAACTTTTTTAAGGAAGTCTTCCCTTTAATTAATACTTCCATATTAGATCAGATCAACCTATCTATTGTAACCGGCTATGTACCGCAGGCTTTTAAAGTGGCTGTAATTAAACCTTTACTTAAAAAGCCGACTCTTGATCAGCTGTTTTAGGAAACTACAGATCAATTTACAACCTGACGTTTATTTTTATAATCCTTGAAAAAGTTGTTGCAAATCAACTTTTTGATCATTTATAAAGGAATGATCTGTTTGAAGATGTTCAGTCTTTAGAGTTCATCATAGCACAGAAACAGCTCTGGTGAAAGTTACTAACGACCTTTTATTAGCCTCAGATAATGGACTCGTCTCTGCACTTGTTCTTCTGCCTCAGTGCTGCTTTTGATACGATTGATCATACGATCTTATTACAGAGATTAGAAGACGTTACGAGGATTAAAGGAACTGCATTAGACTGGTTCAAATCCTACTTATCAGATAGATTCCAATTTGTCCATGTCAACAATGAGTCTTCCAGACAAACAAGAGTTAGTTATGGAGTTCCACAAGGCTCAGTGTTAGGCCCAATACTTTTTACTTTGTACATGCTTCCATTAGGAGATGTCATCAGGAAGCACTGCATCAACTTCCATTGTTATGCAGATGACACTCAGCTATATCTTTCTATAAAACCAGATAAAACTAATCAGTTAGTAAAACTTGAAGCCTGTCTAAAAGACATAAAGGCCTGGATGACCAGAAACTTCCTGCTTCTAAATTCAGACAAAACAGAAGTTCTTGTACTTGGTCCTAAACACCTCAGAAACTCTTTCTGTAATCACTTAGTTACTCTAGATGACGTTGTCTTGGCCTCCAGCAAAACTGTGATGAACCTTGGAGTCATCTTTGATGAGGATTTGTCCTTTAGACACCATATAAAGCAAATCTCCAGAACTGCCTTCTTTCATCTACGTAATATTAATAAAATCAGGAAAATCCTTCCTCAGCGTGACGCAGAAAAACTCATTCATGCCTTTGTTACTTCTAGACTAGATTATTGTAATTCCTTGTTGTTAGGATGTCCAAATTACTCATTAAAAACCTGCAGCTGATCCAAAATGCTGCAGCAAGAGTACTGACGGGATTTAACAAGAGAGATCATATTTTTCCTATTTTAGCTTCTCTTCACTGGCTTCCTGTTTTTCCCCCTTAAAGAGGAGTTTTTCCCTCCTAGCTAATGTGGGAATTGTTGAATTGTTGGTTTCTCTATAATATTGTAAAGTTCTTCTATCAGGACTTTAATGTGTTAACTGCCATGAAATAACCTGTGTTGTTATTTGGCGCTATATAAATAAAATTGAATTGAATTGAATTGAATTGTGTCATGTCATGCTGTCGTGTTGTCATGATGTCATGATGTCATGGTCTCGTTGTGATGGTGTCATGGTCTAATGTTGTTATGATGTCATGTCATGTCGTCATGGTGTCATGTCATGGTGTCATATCATGGTGTCATGGTCTCATGTTGTCATGGTCTCATGTCATGTTGTCATGGTGTCATATCATGGTGTCATGTTAAGTTGTCATGGTGTCGTGGTGTCATGGTGTCATTTTCTAATGGCGTTATGGTGTCGTGTTACCATGTTGTCGTGGTGTCATGTTGTCATGTTGTCGTGGTGTCATGGTGTCATGTTATCGTGTTGTCATGTCGTGGTGTCGTGGTGTCATTGTGTCATCCTGTCATGTTGTCATGGTGTCATTGTGTCAAGTTGCCATGGTGTCATGTTGTCGTGGTGACATGGTATCATGTTGTGGTGTCATTGTGTCATTTCATGGTGTCATGGTCTCATGTTGTCATGATCTCATGTTATCGTGGTATCATTGTGTCATCCTGTCATGTCGTCACGGTGTCATTGTCTAATGGTGTCATGGTATCATGTCACGGTGTCATGGTGTCATGTTGTCGTGGTGTGGTGTTGTCTTTTGTCATGATGTCATGGTGTCATGGTCTCATGTTGTGATGGTGTCATGGTCTCATGTGATGGTGTCATGGTCTCATGTTGTCATGGTGTCATGTCACGGTGTGTCATGTCATGGTGTCATTGTGTCACGGTGTGTCGTGGTCTCATGTTGTGATGGTGTCATGATCTCATGTCATGGTCTCATGGTGTCATGTCACGGTGTCATGTTGTCACGGTGTGTCATGTCATGGTGTCATTGTGTCATGGTGTCGTGGTGTCATGGTGTCATTTTCTAATGGTGTCATGGTGTCGTGTTGCCATGTTGTCATGTTGTCGTGGTGTTATGGTATCGTGTTGTCGTGGTGTTATGGTGTCATGTTGCCATGTTGTCGTGGTGTTATGGTATCATGTCGTGGTGTTATGGTGTCATGGTGTCATGTTGCCATGTTGTCATGTCGTGGTGTCATGGTGTCGTGTTGTTATGTTGTGGTTTCATGTTGTCATGGTGTCAAGTTGCCATCGTGTCATGTTGTCGTGGTGACATGGTATGTTGTCGTGGTGTCATTTCATGGTGTCATGTTGTCGTGGTGTCATGTTGTCATATCATGACACAACTTAATACCATGACACCATGACATGACAACATGACAACATGACAACATGACATGACACCATGACAACATGACATGACACCATGACACAATAACACCATGAAATGACACCATGACACAATAACACCATGACAATATGACAACTTGATAACATGACACCACGACAACATGACACCATCACAACATGACACCTTGACAACACGACAATATGACACCATGACAACATGACACCATGACAACATGACACCATCACAGCATGACACCTTGACAACACGACAATATGACACCATGACAACATGACACCATGACAACATGACACCAACACAACATGACACCATGACAACGTGACACCATGACACCATTGACAATGACACCATGACAGGATGACACCACGATATGACACCACCGTCACGACATGACATCATGACACCACGACAACATGACACCATGATGTGACAACATGACACCATGACACCATTGACAATGACACATGACATCATGACAGGATGACACCACGACACCACCACATGACACCATGACAACACAACACCATCACAACATGACACCACATGACAACATGATACCACGACAACATGACAACACAACACCATCACAACATGACAACACAACACCATCACAACATGACACCATGACACCACGACAACGTGACATGTCTGCAGAGAGACTGACCTGCGATGCGGTCGGGGATGTAGACCGGACTGGGGTTGGACAGGCGGGCCGGCAGCGTCATGCTCTGCAGGGCGGGGGTGCTGGGCTTGCTGCTGTCCTGACTCCTGTCCGTCTGCGTGCAGCTATCCCTGCTGCCCGTCTTCGAGTGGCCTGCGGTCATCGGGGTTGAAGGAAGAACCGGGGAGGGGGACGAGGAGATTGACTCCGCCCTGAGGGACTCGGTGCGGAACTCCGGACCCAGCAGAACCCCTGGAGGAACAGGAGAAGAACCGGTGTTTTCATGGTGATCCTCCACTCTAAAGGAATCTGAACTGGAGGCTGCTTCTCACCCAGACTTCCCTTCCAGCTGGTGTCCTTGCGTTCCTCTGTGATTGGAGAACTGCTGAGTCCCAGGCTGTGAGACAGCAGGCCCGACCCAGAACCTGTGTTGGAGATGGACATCAGGGACTTGGAGGGCCTCATGGCAGATGGTGCGTCCGATTTGACTGGCTCCTTCCTGGAGCGCTGGTGGAGCACCTTGATCATGGCGTCCTTCTCAATAATCTGGGCGTGGAGGTTCTTGATCCTGGATCGGAGAGGAGTCAGTGGGTCAGAAATACAGGAGTCCTTCACACCCGGTCCAGACTCAGGACCACACAAGTGTTAGTTCTGCTGTTGTTCGCAGGAAACATGACGTCAGACATCATCTCAGAGGAAGAACTACAGACAGATCCTCTGCTGTCCCAGAACTGATAAAACCCACCAGACCTCTCCAGTCTCCGTCCACTTGTTTGTAGCACAAACACACCACAGCTGATTTGATTGGTGTGAAAACAACCTTCTCTGTTACCTGCTCTCCATGTCCAGACAGCGCCGGTTGGCCATCAGAATCTCCTCCTCCTCCTTCTGGATCCGAGCCTCCACCGACGTGTCGTAGCTGCTGCTGGAGGAGTGGCTGCTCATGGCTACAGACGTGTCCCTGCAAACAGCACGTCGTTCACAAGTCGTTCATCCACAGACCTCCATCTATTGACCACTGTAGAGTCTGAAAGGCTCACAAACACAGTTTATTACTGCTGATTGAAACCCTGCTGAAACCAAACTGAAGAAACTAGCAGCATCCTCTGATCACCACAAGGTGAACATCTGTTTGTCATTTCCCCACAGTGTGAATCTCCCCGCTGCCCTCTCTGAGGGATCCCAAGCTTTAATCTGCTGACTCATCAGTCTGAGTCGTACCTCTGCGTGGCGACGGACGCGGCAGCATCCAGAGCAAACTGCCTCATCACACTCTCCTCCAGGTACTTCTGCTCCCACTTGGTCATGTCGGCCTCCAGGGCCAGGATGCGCTCCTCCTTCTCCCTCAGGTGCTCCATCAGGGCCGTGGCGTTGTACTCTGAGGGCGCCGCCCCGCTGCTCTGAGAGCCGCCCTGACGCTGCGAGGGACGCAGGTCACGGTAACCATAAAGGACTATTCAACGTATAACACAGATTCAGGAAGTAACTGGTGCATTACGACAGGAGACGAGGAGTGTATGACTCCTGATGTTCCCCATCTACTCCTGTAATAAATCAGTGTAACGTGTGTTTTTGATGAGTCAGCACAGGTGTGTTACCTGATGCATGCGCAGAGACTCCAGCTCTCTCTCCAGCCGTGTACGGAGACGATGCTCCAGCTGCTCTCTCTTCTCACAGGCGGCCTGCAGCTGACCCAGAGCCTGCTGCATCCGTTCCACCTTCTCCACGTACACCTGCTTCTTCTTCAGCTACACACACACACACACACACACACACACACACACACAGAGACAATAAGATGCATGTATGATCAGCTGGAGCATCTTAAACTGTCAGACATGGTTCTGACTGACGTTCCTTCTTCTTCTTCTTCTTCTTCTTCTTCTTCTTCTGTTGTTGTTTGTGTTACTTCAGTTTCAGCTGTTTAAACTTTGTTTACTGCTGCTGTTGTTTGTTCATCACACATCACTACAGGAACACCTCCCTGCAGATCGGATCGGAGGAAGAGGAGGAGACAGAAGAAGGAGAAAGAACAGATCGCAGGAAGAGGAGGAGAAGAAGGAGAAAGAAAGTCCTGCAGCTCTTTTGTTCTGACTGACAGGCAGGCGTTGTGTGTTGGAGGCTCCGGCCCAGTTCCTGTCCTGTTACCCACCCCTCCCTCCTCCACCACGATGCAACCATCAGCACATGAAATAAAAATAATGATGTTATGTTATGTTTGTCCTGAGCTTCAGATCCACTCTGCACATGTTCCCTTCTTAGCCACCAGGGGGCATCACACAGAGAGAAACTGATGGCTCAGCAGATCTGTGAGGTGTCAAATATCAGAGCAATAGGAGACTGAGAGCAGTGAGATGTTCCTCTGGAGAACAACACGGTAACCAGGAGACACCAGCTCCTCGCCAAGAACCCGGCCACAACAAACTGAACCCTGACTTGCTTCTACAAACCCACCGGGCCTCAGGACTCCTGCTTCTACAAACCCACCGGGCCTCAGGACTTCGACATCTGACAACAACAGACAAAGGAAGGTTTTACACAGCAGTGTGTGTGTGTTCTATTTTTATTCATTACTGTAAATCATTGTTTACTAAGATCACACACATGATCAATATACAGGACCAGAACCAGTGAGAGGACCAGAACCATTGAGGGGACCAGAACCAATGAGAGGACCAGAACCAGTGAGGGGACCAGAACCAATGAGAGGACCAGAACCAGTAAGTGGACCAAAACCAGTGAAAGGACCAGAACCAGTGAGAGGACCAGAACCAGTGAGAGGACTGGAATCAGTGAAAGGACCAGAACCAGTGAATGGACCAGAACCAGTGAATGGACCAGAACCAGTGAGTGGACCATCTCAACGCGGGCCACACTGTCACAAATTAAATAACAACTATAAATCAATGAAAGGCAGCATCACATGGATAAATGTTGTAAATTCAATTCAATTCAATTCAATTCAATTCTATTCTATTCTATTTATATAGCGCCAAATCACAACACAGGTTATTTGATGGCACTTAACACATTAAAGTCCTTATGTTGAACTTTACAATATTATACAGAGAAACCCAACAATTCAACAATTCCCACATAAATGAGTCCCCCAGGGGGCGCTGTGATGCAGGGATACTTGTCGTGTCATGAACTCTGACAGTTGGATCGGTGCAACGGTCTGATTGGCTGCTGAAATAAGTGACACGTACCAGTATGAACCAGTATGGACCAGTATGGACCAGTATGGACCAGTATGAACCAGTATGGACCAGTATGGACCAGTATGGACCAGTATGGACCAGTATGTACCAGTATGAACCAGTATGGACCAGTATGGACCAGTATGGACGAGTATGGAGTTGTTTCCCGAACTCTCTGAAGGAGAGAGTGAACCCTCTCCTGAAGAAACCCTCCCTCAACCCGTCTGAAGTAAACAACTACAGACCGTCTCTCTTCTTAACTTTCTTTCCAAAACTCTGGAGCGAGCTATCTTTAACCAACTCTCCTCCTATCTCCACCATAATAACCTTCTTGACCACCAGTCTGGTTTCAACAGACCACTCAACAGAGACGGTCCTCCTTCTGTCTCTGAGCAGCTTCACACTGCTAGAGCAGCCTCTCTGTCCTCTGTCCTGATCCTTCTAGACCAGGGGTGGGCAAACTACGGCCCGCGGGCCACATCCGGCCCGTTGGTCTTTTCAATCCGGCCCGCCGAAGATTGGTACAGAATTGCCCAAATCAAATCATATCATAATTATGACTGCATTCATTTGACCTTGTCCTGTAATACCTGGCGGTCCACCAGGTGGCGCACTAGGCCGGGCTGCTCTCTGTTGTTACTCTGCTGCTGCTCTGAACACATCTGGAACAATGAACGGGCCAAAGAAAAGAAAAGTCGACAGCGAGCGCCGAGTGTTTAATAAGGAACGGACGACTAAATACTTTTTCACTGAAGTCCGGTCGAAGGCCGTGTGTCTTATTTACCAAGAAACCGTTTCGGTTTTAAAGGAATACAACATCAGACGTCACTTTTCCACCAAGCATGCTCATTGCGCGAACAACCAGTCAACGCGGGAACGGACGGCGACCGCTCGGAGGTCGGCAGATCGTTTACAGGATCAAGTCTTTCTCTGAAGGGGAGTTTGTCAAAGAGTGCTGGTAGAGACAGCAGGTGTCTGCTGGTAGAGACAGCAGGTGTCTGGTGTCCTGAGAGAAGAACAAATTAGAAAACATGAGCTCATCACGCAGGACGGTGACGAAGAGTTAGCTAGCAAGCTAAACAAAAAAGCGGAGTCATTTACATGATATTTCTTGGCACTGGACGAAAGTAACGACATAAAGGACACCGCTCAGATTTTAATGTTTATCAGAGGGATTAATGACAAGTTTGAGATAACGGAGGAGTTTTTGGCCGTGGAATCCCTGAAGGGGAAAACGTGGGGAGAGGACTCGCATGACGGCGTGTCGGGGGTCATCGAGAGGCTCCAGCTACCTCGGAGTAGCTCGCCAACGTTACCACGGACGGATCGACAAATCTGACTGGAAAAAACATCGGGTTGCTCAAAAGAATCCAGGAGAGGGTGAAAGAGGACAACCCTGAGCAGGAGGACATTTTCTTACACTGTAAATCCGTCCTGCAGCTCGACCACGTAGTGAAGCCGGTTGTAGAAGTGGTGAACTTTATTGGAGCGAGAGGACTTCACCATCCTCAGTTTATTAAGTTTCTTGAAGAAACTGACTCTGATCACCAGGACTTGCTTCACCACTCCAACGTCCGCTGGTTAAGTTTGGGGGAAGTACGTCAACGAGTGTTGGAGCTCAAACAGGAGATTATCTCATTTTTGGAGCTACTTCAGAAAGCTGACGATGTTCCTGAGCTGAGTGACAGATTGTCTTTGTGATTTGTCTTTTGTTGAGGACGTACTGACACACATGAATGAGCTGAACATGAAGCTACAAGGGAAAGACCAGTTTGTCCATGAAATGTACACAAACGTCAGAGCCTTCAAAACCAAGCTAGCTTTATTCTCAAAGCAAATGTCAAACAAGTCATTTGCTCATTTCCCCACGCTGGCTACGCTGAAAGACGTCCTCGACATGAAGACATACAGGAAATCACTGGACAACCTGCACGGAGGATTCTGCCATCGGTTCTCTGATTTTGGAAAAATTGACAAGTCACTTCAGCTGGTATCCTGTCCCTTCAGCTGGTCTCATGTCCCTTCAGCTGGTCTCATGTCCCTTCAGCTGGTGTCGTGTCCCTCCAGCTGGTCTCATGTCCCTTCAGCTGGTGTCGTGTCCCTTCAGCTGGTGTCGTGTCCCTTCAGCTGGTCTCATGTCCCTTCAGCTGGTGTCGTGTCCCTTCAGCTGGTGTCGTGTCCCTTCAGCTGGTGTCCTGTCCCTTCACACAAGACCCTGAAATGGCGCCACAGGAGTTTCAGTGTGAACTGATTGATCTCCAATGTGACACCGTCTTCAAGGAGAAGTTCAACTCTCTTAAACTGGATGAGTGTCATGCTTCATTAAAGCAGCCAAATGTCCAAACATCCAGAAGATGTCCCAGAAGATGCTGGTGTTGTTTGTCTCTACTGTGTGTGAACAGACTTTTAGTGTGATGAACACCAACAAAGCACCTCACAGATCCCAGTTGAGTGATGAAACCTCAGATCTGTTCTGAGAACACAACCAAACTAACACCAGACTTCGATGCTCTGACAAAGAAGGTGATCAACAACACTGTTCCCACTAAAAGTGAATGTACGTATTAACACTGTAACGCCTTTTTTATGTTTCTGTTTGATATGTATGCATCTGGTGCTGGCCCGGCCCGTCTGTCAAATTTTAAAAGTCAATGTGGCTCCTGAGCCAAAAAGTTTGCCCGCCCCTGTTCTCGACCTTCTGCTGCATTTGACGGTGAACCACCAGATCCTTCTTTCCTCCTTCAGGACCTCGGTGTCTCTCTGCTCTCTCCCTGTTCTCATCCTACCTCAATGACCTCACCTACCGGGTAACTTGGAGAGGATCTGTGTCTGAACCTTGTCCTCTCACTACTGGTGTCCCTTAAGGCTCCGTCCCGGGTCCCCTCCTCTTCTCTGTACACCGACTCTCTCGGCTCTGTCCTTCACTCATGTCTTTTCCTACCACAGCTATGCTGATGACACCCAACTGATCCTCTCTTTTCCAGATCTGAAACACAGGTAGCAGCATGAATCTCTGCCTGTCTGACTGACATCTCTCAGTGGATGTCCTCACACCACCTGAAAATCAACCTCCACAAGACCGACCTGCTCTTCCTTCCAGAGAAAGACTGTCCCACCCTCGACCTGACTACTACCTTCAACAACTCTGTTATCCCGACCCTGACTGATAAGAACCTCGGAGACACTCCACAGTCAACTCTCTCTTACTGCCAACATCACTGCAACAACACGTTCCTGTAGATACATGCTGCACAACATCAGGAGAAGACGTCCTCTTCTCACTCAGAAGGAGGTGCAGGTTCTGGTCCAGGTTCTGGTCCTGGTTCTGGTCCAGGTTCTGGTCCAGGTTCTGGTCATCTCACGTCTGGACTACTGTAACTCCCTCCTGGCAGGTCTACCTGTTAGTACCATCTGACCTCTGCAGCTCATCCAGAATGCAGCAGCTCGACTGGTCTTTAACCTAATAGATTCACTCACACTACTCCGCTCCTCCTCCTCCTCCTTCTCCTCCTCCTCCTCCGCTCCCTTCACTGGTTACCAGTAGCTGCCCGCATGCGTTTCCAAACATAGGTACTTGCGTACCGTGCTGCGAACAGATCGGGTCCAGTGTACATCCAGGACATGGTCCAACCTTACATCCCAGCCCCTCCCTCCACTCTGCATCTACCAATCAGCTTGTTGCTCCTCACTGAGCTAAACACTCTACAAAATCACGACTGTTTTCTGTCCTGGCTCCTAAATGGTAGAATGAGCTCCAACGACATCGGGACAGCAGAAACTCTGAACATCTTCCACCACAAACTAAAAACACACCTCTTCAGACTTCACCTTGAATAGGAGAACTTTAGTAGCTTAACATGGAACTTACTTTTAGCACTTTGTAGTTTGGCTTTCTTGAAGAAATTGTATTTTATTGATTCTTGTTGTTCTGGTTTTGTACCCTCATGGTTGAAATGAACTTATTGTAAGTCGCTTTGGATAAAAGAGTCACATAGATGAAATGTAATAATAATAATGTAATATGAACCAGTATGAACCAGTATGGACTAGTATGGACTAGTATGGACCAGTAAGAACTTGTATGGACCACTATGGAGCATTATGAACCAGTATGGACTAGTATGGACCAGTATGGACCAGTAAGAACCAGTATGAACCAGTATGGACTAGTATGGACCAGTAAGAACCAGTATGAACCAGTATGGACCAGTAACAAACAGTATGAACCTGTATGGACTAGTATGGACCAGTAAGAACCAGTATGAACCAGTATGGACCAGTAAGAACCAGTATGAACCAGTATGGACTAGTATGGACCAGTAAGAACCAGTATAGACTAGTATGGACCAGTAAGAACCAGTATGGACCAGTAAGAACCAGTATGGACCAGTAAGAACAAGTATGAAATAGTATGGACCAGTATGGACCAGTAAGAACCAGTATGGACCAGTAAGAACCAGTATGAACCAGTGTGGACCAGTAAGAACCAGTATGAAACAGTATGGACCAGTAAGAACCAGTATAGACTAGTATGGACCAGTAAGAACCAGTATGAACCAGTGTGGACCAGTATGAACCAGTATGAACCAGTATGGACCAGTAAGAACCAGTATAAACTAGTATGGACCAGTAAGAACAAGTATGGACCAGTATGGACTAGTAAGAACCAGTACGGACCAGTATGGACCAGTAAGAACAAGTATGAAATAGTATGGACCAGTATGGACCAGTAAGAACCAGTATGGACCAGTAAGAACCAGTATGAACCAGTGTGGACCAGTATGGACCAGTATGAACCAGTATGGACCAGTAAGAACCAGTATGAAACAGTGGAGGACGTATTCTTTATGGAAGACGGGTTTTGTGTCTTGGGAGAGCTGAAATTCTTCCAGCGCTCAGGAGACACCAGGAGAAATTCTGCAGCCTTTTGCTGAGCCAGCAGTAAAATCCTTCCAGCATCACGTCGAGCATGTTGATGTGAAAGTAAGTTTGTCTTCCTCCTCCTTCTAATCCAAAACCACATGTTCCTCAACCAGTGGGATCAACATATCTAACATCCAGGTGCAGCAGATCTCAATGTGGTGGTGGGGGGGCGTGGTTTGGCTCAGCTGCAGGTGGGACTGATTGGGGGAGTGGTTCAGGGAACGGTGCCTGGAAGAGGCTTAATTAGCCGCAGCTGAATCAAATCCCAGATTGTACATCTCTTCCTGCATAAAACCAAGTAGCAGGACACCAGACGGGGACTCCTGGAGAGACTGAGCAGCAGGCTGGCTGCAGATGGATGTGTGATCGGTTGCTTGGCGGACCAGTAAGAACCAGTATGGACCAGTAAGAACCAGTAAGAACCAGTATGCACTGGTACGGGCTAGTAAGAACCAGTATGAACCAGTGTGGACCAGTAAGAACCAGTATGAACCAGTATAGACCAGTAAGAACCAGTATGAACCAGTATGAACCAGTGTGGACCAGTAAGAACCAGTATGAACCAGTATGGACCAGTAAGAACCAGTATGAACCAGTGTGGACCAGTGTGGACCAGTAAGAACCAGTGGGTGTTACCTCCTCCTCCAGTTTGACCACCTTGGCCTGGGCGTTGTTCAGAGCCTGGTCCCTGATCTCGATGTGCCTCCTCTGGTCATCGGTGGTGGAGCGCAGGGCACTCAGCTCCATCTCCAGCTTCTCCTTCTCACGCAGCGTCTCCTTATCTGGACACACAACAGCTTTATTATTCACATATTATACTTACTTCATTAATGGAGCATCTCAACTGTGTGTTCTCCATCATCACTGCCGCCCTGATGTGTCGTTGTGTGTCTGTAGTTGTGTTTGTGTAGTTGTGTCAGTAACACTGATTATTAATAACAGCTTCCTGAACATTAAATACAACAACTCACTTATTTCATCCAAAAGATCCAAAAACCTTTAAATAAACCACAAACCTTTAGTTTCATATCAGTGAAATGTGGATGGTGACAACTGTGTGTGTACTGTGTGTGTGAGTGTGTGTGTGTGTGTGTGTACTGACTGTGTGTGTGAGTGTGTGTGTGTGTACTGACTGTGTGTGTGTGTGTGTGTGTGTGTGTACTGTGTGTGTGAGTGTGTGTGTACTGACTGTGTGTGAGTGTGTGTGTACTGACTGTGTGTGTGTGTGTGTGTGTGTGTGTGTATATACACTGACTGTGTGTGTGTACTGACTGTGTGTGTGTGTGTGTGTGTGTGTGTGTACTGACTGTGTGTGTGTGTGTGTGTGTACTGTGTGTGTGTGAGTGTGTGTGTGTGTGTGTGTACTGACTGTGTGTGTGAGTGTGTGTGTGTGTGTATATACACTGACTGTGTGTGTGTACTGACTGTGTGTGTGTGTGAGTGTGTGTGTGTACTGACTGTGTGTGTGTGTGTGTGTACTGTGTGTGTGAGTGTGTGTGTGTGTGTGTGTACTGACTGTGTGTGTGAGTGTGTGTGTACTGACTGTGTGTGTGTGTGTGTATATACACTGACTGTGTGTGTGTACTGACTGTGTGTGTGTGTGTGTGTACTGTGTGTGTGAGTGTGTGTGTGTGTGTGTGTGTACTGACTGTGTGTGTGAGTGTGTGTGTACTGACTGTGTGTGTGTGTGTGTGTGTGTGTGTGTATATACACTGACTGTGTGTGTGTACTGACTGTGTGTGTGTGTGTGTGTGTGTACTGACTGACTGTGTGTGTGTGTGTGTGTGTGTGTGTGTGTGTACTGACTGTGTGTGTGTGTGTGTGTGTGTGTGTGTGTGTGTGTACTGACTGACTGTGTGTGTGTGTGTGTGTGTGTGTGTGTGTGTGTGTGTGTGTGTGTGTGTGTGTGTGTGTGTACTGACTTTGTGTGTGCAGCTGTGAGATGGTCTTGCGGTTGTCTTCTGATCCGTCACACTCTTTAGCAGCGAGCTGTTTGTTTGCCGTCTCCATGCGTTCTTTAAAACAACAACACAACAGAGACACACATTAAACATGAAGATGTGCGTGTGTGTGTGTGTGTGTGTGTGTGTGTGTGTGTCAGCTCCAGTTGAGAGCACTGGGTCTGAACTTTCACCCAGATTCAGTTTCTACAGGACACACAAAGCCTGGATGTTTTGGTTCAGTTCTTCTTCATCCTCAGAGAACATCTGGATGCACATTCACGATGATCATCTGACCAGAGACATCATCACGCTGGAAGTATCGTAAAGGTTTTATCTTATCTGCTCGATGGAAATGCTTTTCTTTCTACCAGTAAAACCTTTAGGTTACTTCCATAACCTCAGTTCTCTGAGCAGCATGATGTCTCTGTGAAAATGAAAAACTTGTATCTCCAGTGATATTAGTTTAATGTGTGCAGATCCAGGAGGGGGCATATGTCCCCCCCCCTTTTTATTGGTACCTTGAATAAAAACCATGAAGCATTCTACTACCTCCTTTCACACATGACTAACTCTCTCTGTGCTCAGAGGTCAGGAGGTCAGTATCAGTGTGTAGATTTCAGTGAGCAGACCTTTATTTAAACAGAGTGGAGATGTTAGTGTGGCAGTATGAACTCCAACATCTGAACTGTGTCCTCTCCTCCTGGTCAGAGAACATCTGGAAACAGTCCTCCTTCCTCCTCACAGCTGACTGGGCTGCAGCAGGTCTGAGTCTGAGCATGGTGCTGTTCCTCCTCTGGGCTCCTCTTCTTCATCGATAATAGAGTGGAGGACGTATTCTTTATGGAAGACGGGTTTTGTGTCTTGGGAGAGCTGAAATTCTTCCAGCGCTCAGGAGACACCAGGAGAAATTCTGCAGCCTTTTGCTGAGCCAGCAGTAAAATCCTTCCAGCATCACGTCGAGCATGTTGATGTGAAAGTAAGTTTGTCTTCCTCCTCCTTCTAATCCAAAACCACATGTTCCTCAACCAGTGGGATCAACATATCTAACATCCAGGTGCAGCAGATCTCAATGTGGTGGTGGGGGGGCGTGGTTTGGCTCAGCTGCAGGTGGGACTGATTGGGGGAGTGGTTCAGGGAACGGTGCCTGGAAGAGGCTTAATTAGCCGCAGCTGAATCAAATCCCAGATTGTACATCTCTTCCTGCATAAAACCAAGTAGCAGGACACCAGACGGGGACTCCTGGAGAGACTGAGCAGCAGGCTGGCTGCAGATGGATGTGTGATCGGTTGCTCGGTGGAAGAGCACACGGACATTTATGTGGAGTATTGGTGTTGGAATAAACACGTTGAACGGTACTGTGGCTGAGTGTTGTTCATTCAAGCTGGAAAACCCACAGTGATGGCAAGATGTCTGTCACACTGGCGCCCAATGTGGGGCCCAACATGGAAACAGACGGACAACAGACGGACATGGCGGTCATCGCCCTGGGGCAGATGGCGGCTATGCAGAAGGACCACGCCGAGGCCAACAGGGGGTTCCTGGCGGCACTTCAGGTCCAGGCAGAGGCAAGCTGAGGCGCTGGAGCAGCTCGCAGCGCGGTCGGCTGCAGCTCCGCCGCTGTGGGCCTCTTCAACATTGGTGGGGGTGCACCTACATAAGATGACAGCAGCAGACGATGCGCAGTCTTTCCTTGACATGTTGGAGGCGTGCGGCTGGCCAGCGGCGGAGCGGGCGGTCCGGCACTTGCCGCTCCTGACGGGGGAGGCAAAAATGGCAGCCAGAAATAGCTAAGTTGATGTGAGGAAAGCCATCCTGGACCGGCTGGGCCTTTCGTTAGAGGAGCATCAACGGAGGTCCTGCGAGGCCAGGTCGGAGCCCGAGGACCGGCCCTTCACCCATGCCCAGCGGCTGAGGGACGCCGCGGCCAGGTAGTTGCAGCCGGGGAGCTCGGCGGAGCAGGCCTTGCTGGAGAATGGAACAGTTTGTGGGGGAGCTGCCAGTCAAAACATCAGCGTGGGTACACTGTCCCGTGTCACTGGCGACCGCCATCATTTTGGCGGAGGACCACATCGCTGTCCACTCAGGTGTCCGGTCAGGAAGACAGCGGGCGCCCGCTGGCTCCAGTCCGGCCGACTCCAGCCCCTCGGAGAAGGTCACAACGGCAGCTCCCGGCTCGGCCACTGCCATCTCCGCGGTCTCACTCTCTCCCTCATGTCTTGTCTCCACAGGTGCCTGCAGCTGCTGGCACCCTTCCCAACCTACAGGGGGCTCCTCAGACATCAGGGCAGGAATGTTGGAGGTGCGGGCGGCCCGGGCACTGCCAGAAGGAGTGTCCACTCTGGGACGTAGGCCGGGTTGCCGGCCTTCCAACACCCTCCCCCGCTCCAGGGGTGACATACCGCGAGGATCCAGGGGGGTACACATCAGGCAATGGTGGATTCTGGCTGTACACAGTCTATGATTCACCAGAGCCTGGTTCGGCCTGGGGCATTGGTGGAGGCATTGTGGGTGAAGATTAGGTGTGTGCATGGGGATGTTCACAACTATCTCGGTGTCAGTGGAAATTAAATACATCGGGAAAAAACAGAGTAAAGGTTGCGGTTAGCTCCCGCCTTACACACCCCCTAATCTTGGGGACAGATTGGCCCGGGTTTCATAAGTTAATGGGGCAGTGTGCGGGGGTGCGTTCATGGCAGACAGGGTCATGTGATATGTGTGCTGTGCTCAGCGGTGACACGAGGTTGTCCGACACTGCAGACAGGGAGGGGGAACCAGCGGAGTCTCCCGAATTACACTCCGTGGAGGAGTTTCCACTCGAGCAGTCTCGGGACGATACTCTACGCTTCGCCTTTGACCAAGTGATAAGAATTGATGGTCAGCTGGTGCACCCTGATGCAGCGCTGTCATATCCACACTTCTCATTGATTAGGGACAGACTGAGGCAATTTACACCGGGAGAAAAGGTATTTGTATTGCTTCCTTCTTCCAGCTCGAAACTCCTCGCCAAGTGGCAAGGGCCCTTTGTGGTCACATGGCGAGTAGGGGACATCGACTATGAGGTGGTGCGGTCTGACAGGGGCGGAGCTACACAGCTCTACCACCTCAACCTCCTGAAAGCATGGAGAGAGGCGGAGTCTGTTTCTCTGGTGTCCACGGTATCTGAGAGGAGCTGGGGCCAGAGGTTCCAAAATCCACCAATCCTGCCTCGCTCCCTTTCGACACCCATCTCTCCGGGACTCAGAGAACAGACGTTGCCCAGGGTGGGCGCGGTGCTGGAGTCCCTGAGGTAGGCTGGGCTCACCGCCAACCCAGGGCAGTGTGTAGTTGGACGGAGGGAGGTACGGTATTTGGGATACCACTTGGGCGGCGGCCAGGTGTCTTCTCACACACACACCTCTCACTCACGCACGTCACACACGCACACCTCACACACGCACACCTCACACACGCGCCTCACACACACCTCACACACGCACACCTCACACACGCACACCTCACACACGCGCCTCACACACACGCCTCTCACTCACGCACGCACCTCACACGCACACCTCACACACGCACACCTCACACACACACCTCACACACGCGCCTCACGCACACCTCTCACACACACCTCAGACGCGCCTCTCACACACGCACCTCACACACACGCGCCTCACACGCACCTCACACGCACCTCACACGCACCTCACACACACACCTCACACACGCACACCTCACACACGCACCTCACACGCGCCTCACACACGCACACCTCACACACGCACACCTCACACACGCACCTCACACGCACCTCACACACACACCTCACACACGCACCTCACACGCGCCTCACACGCACCTCACACGCGCCTCACACACGCGCCTCTCACACGCGCACCTCACACACACCTCTCACACGCGCACCTCACACACACCTCACACACGTGCCTCTCACACACATACCTCACACACACACCTCTCACACACGCGCCTCACACACATACCTCACACACACACCTCTCACACGCGCGCCTCTCACACACGCACCTCTCACACGCGCGCCTCTCACACACGTACCTCACACACGCACCTCACACACACCTCACACACGCGCCTCACACACACACACACACACACACGTACCTCACACACATACCTCACACGCACCTCACACACGCACCTCACACACACACACCTCTCACACACGTACCTCACACACGCACCTCACACACACCTCACACACACCTCACACACGCGCCTCTCACACGTACCTCACACACGCACCTCACACACACCTCACACACGCACCTCACACGCACCTCACACGCGCCTCACACACACACCTCACACACGCACACCTCACACACGCACCTCACACGCGCCTCACACGCACCTCACACGCGCCTCACACACGCGCCTCTCACACGCGCACCTCACACACACACCTCACACACACCTCTCACACGCGCACCTCACACACACACCTCACACACGCACCTCTCACACGCGCGCCTCTCACACACGTACCTCACACACGCACCTCACACACACCTCTCACACGCGCACCTCACACACACACCTCACACACGCACCTCTCACACGCGCGCCTCTCACACACACACACACACACACACATACCTCACACACGCACCTCTCACACGCGCGCCTCTCACACACATACCTCACACACACACCTCTCACACACGCGCCTCACACACACCTCACACGCGCGCCTCTCACACACACACCTCACACACGCACCTCTCACACGCGCGCCTCTCACACACGTACCTCACACACGCACCTCACACACACCTCACACACGCGCCTCACACGCGCCTCACACATACCTCACGCGCCTCACACACGCACCTCACACACACACACCTCACACACCTCACACACGCGCCTCTCACACGTACCTCACACACGCACCTCACACACACCTCACACACGCGCCTCACACACACACACGCGCACCTCACACACACACCTCACACGCGCCTCACACATACCTCACGCGCCTCACACATACCTCACACGCACCTCACACACGCACCTCTCACACACGCGCCTCTCACACACGTACCTCACACACGCACCTCACACACACCTCACACACGCGCCTCACACACACACACGCGCACCTCACACACACACCTCACACGCGCCTCACACATACCTCACGCGCCTCACACACACCTCACACGCACCTCACACACACACACACGCGCCTCTCACACGCGCACCTCACACACACACCTCACACGCGCCTCACACACACACGCGCGCCTCTCACACACGCACCTCACACACACACACCTCTCACACACACCTCACACACGCACCTCTCACACACCTCACACACGCGCCTCTCACACACACCTCACACACGCGCACCTCACACACACACCTCACACGCGCCTCACACATACCTCACGCGCCTCACACATACCTCACACGCACCTCACACACACACACCTCTCACACACACCTCACACACGCACCTCTCACACACCTCACACACGCGCCTCACACACACACCTCTCACACACGCGCCTCACACACACCTCACACGCGCCTCACACATACCTCACGCGCCTCACACACACCTCACACGCACCTCACACATACCTCACGCGCCTCACACATACCTCACACGCACCTCACACACGCACACCTCACACACGCGCCTCACACACACCTCACACACACACCTCTCACACACGCGCCTCACACACACCTCACACGCGCCTCACACATACCTCACACACACACCTCTCACACACGCGCCTCACACACACCTCACACACGCGCCTCTCACACACACACCTCACACACGCACCTCTCACACACGCGCCTCTCACACACGTACCTCACACACGCACCTCACACACACCTCACACACGCGCCTCACACACACACACACGTACCTCACACACATACCTCACACGCACCTCACACACGCACCTCACACACACACACCTCTCACACACGTACCTCACACACGCACCTCACACACACCTCACACACGCGCCTCACACACGCGCACCTCACACACACACCTCACACGCGCCTCACACATACCACACGCACCTCACACACACACACCTCACACACGCGCCTCTCACACACGTACCTCACACACGCACCTCACACACACCTCACACACGCGCCTCACACACACACACGCGCACCTCACACACACACCTCACACGCGCCTCACACATACCTCACGCGCCTCACACATACCTCACACGCACCTCACACACGCACCTCTCACACACGCGCCTCTCACACACCTCACACACACGCGCCTCACACACACGCACCTCTCACACACGCACCTCTCACACACCTCACACACACACGCACCTCTCACACGCGCACCTCTCACACACACGCGCCTCACACACGCACCTCTCACACACCTCTCACACACGCACCTCTCACACACCTCTCACACACGCACCTCTCACACACACCCCACGCGCGCGCCTCACACGCGCGCCTCACACCCGCGCGTCTCACACACACGCGCACCTCTCACATACCTGCCTCACACCCGCGCGTCTCACACACACGCACCTCTCACACACGCACCTCACACACGCACCTCTCACACGCGCACCTCTCACACACACCCCACGCGCGCGCCTCACACACGCGCACCTCTCACATACCTCACACACACGCGCCTCACACACGCACCTCACACACGCGCACCTCTCACACACGCGCGCCTCACACACGCGCGTCTCTCACACACGCACCTCTCACACACCTCTCACACGCGCCTCTCACACGCGCACCTCACACACACACCTCACACGCGCCTCACACACACACGCGCGCCTCTCACACACGCACCTCACACACACACACCTCTCACACACACCTCACACACGCACCTCTCACACACCTCTCACACACGCACCTCTCACACACCTCTCACACACGCACCTCTCACACACACCCCACGCGCGCGCCTCACACGCGCGCCTCACACCCGCGCGTCTCACACACACGCGCACCTCTCACATACCTGCCTCACACCCGCGCGTCTCACACACACGCACCTCTCACACACGCACCTCACACACGCACCTCTCACACGCGCACCTCTCACACACACCCCACGCGCGCGCCTCACACACGCGCACCTCTCACATACCTCACACACACGCGCCTCACACACGCACCTCACACACGCGCACCTCTCACACACGCGCGCCTCACACACGCGCGTCTCTCACACACGCACCTCTCACACACACACCTCACACGCGCCTCACACACACACGCGCGCCTCTCACACACGCACCTCACACACGCGCCTCTCACACGCGCACCTCACACACACACCTCACACGCGCCTCACACACACACGCGCGCCTCTCACACACGCACCTCACACACACACACCTCTCACACACACCTCACACACGCACCTCTCACACACCTCACACACGCGCCTCTCACACACACCTCACACACGCGCACCTCACACACACACCTCACACGCGCCTCACACATACCTCACGCGCCTCACACATACCTCACACGCACCTCACACACGCACACCTCACACACGCGCCTCACACACACACCTCTCACACACGCGCCTCACACACACCTCACACGCGCCTCACACATACCTCACGCGCCTCACACACACCTCACACGCACCTCACACATACCTCACGCGCCTCACACATACCTCACACGCACCTCACACACGCACACCTCACACACGCGCCTCACACACACCTCACACACACACCTCTCACACACGCGCCTCACACACACCTCACACGCGCCTCACACATACCTCACACACACACCTCTCACACACGCGCCTCACACACACCTCACACACGCGCCTCTCACACACACACCTCACACACGCACCTCTCACACACGCGCCTCTCACACACGTACCTCACACACGCACCTCACACACACCTCACACACGCGCCTCACACACACACACACGTACCTCACACACATACCTCACACGCACCTCACACACGCACCTCACACACACACACCTCTCACACACGTACCTCACACACGCACCTCACACACACCTCACACACGCGCACCTCACACACACACCTCACACGCGCCTCACACATACCTCACGCGCCTCACACACGCACCTCACACACACACACCTCACACACGCGCCTCTCACACACGTACCTCACACACGCACCTCACACACACCTCACACACGCGCCTCACACACACACACGCGCACCTCACACACACACCTCACACGCGCCTCACACATACCTCACGCGCCTCACACATACCTCACACGCACCTCACACACGCACCTCTCACACACGCGCCTCTCACACACCTCACACACACGCGCCTCACACACACGCACCTCTCACACACGCACCTCTCACACACCTCACACACACACGCACCTCTCACACGCGCACCTCTCACACACACGCGCCTCACACACGCACCTCTCACACACCTCTCACACACGCACCTCTCACACACCTCTCACACACGCACCTCTCACACACACCCCACGCGCGCGCCTCACACGCGCGCCTCACACCCGCGCGTCTCACACACACGCGCACCTCTCACATACCTGCCTCACACCCGCGCGTCTCACACACACGCACCTCTCACACACGCACCTCTCACACACGCACCTCACACACGCACCTCTCACACGCGCACCTCTCACACACACCCCACGCGCGCGCCTCACACACGCGCACCTCTCACATACCTCACACACACGCGCCTCACACACGCACCTCACACACGCGCACCTCTCACACACGCGCGCCTCACACACGCGCGTCTCTCACACACGCACCTCTCACACACCTCTCACACGCGCCTCACACACGCACCTCACACACACCTCACACACACACGCACCTCTCACACGCGCACCTCTCACACACCTCACACACACGCGCACCTCTCACACACGCGCGTCTCACACACACGCACCTCTCACACACCTCACACACACGCACCTCACACACACGCACCTCACACACACGCACCTCACACACACGCACCTCACACACACCTCACACACACACGCACCTCACACATACCTCACACACACGCGCCTCACACACGCACCTCACACACACGCACCTCTCACACACCTCACACACACACGCACCTCTCACACGCGCGCCTCACACACGCACCTCACACACACGCGCCACACACACGCACCTCACACACACGCACACCTCACACACACACGCACCTCACACACACGCACACCTCACACACACACGCACCTCACACACACGCACACCTCACACACACACGCACCTCACACACACGCACACCTCACACACACACGCACCTCTCACACGCGCACCTCTCACACGCGCACCTCTCACACGCGCACCTCTCACACACACCCCACGCGCGCGTCTCACACACGCACCTCACACACACGCACCTCACACACACGCACCTCACACACACGCACCTCACACACACCTCACACACACACGCACCTCACACATACCTCACACACACGCACCTCACACACACGCACCTCTCACACGCGCACCTCTCACACACGCACCTCACACACACGCACCTCTCACACACGCACACCTCACACACGCACCTCTCACACGCGCGTCTCACACACACGCACCTCTCACACACGCACACCTCACACACGCACCTCTCACACGCGCGTCTCACACACACGCACCTCTCACACACGCACACCTCACACACGCACCTCTCACACACGCACCTCACACACACGCACCTCACACACACGCACCTCTCACACGCGCACCTCTCACACACGCACCTCTCACACACCTCTCACACGCACCTCTCACACACGCACCTCTCACACACCTCTCACACGCACCTCTCACACACGCACCTCTCACACACCTCAC
The DNA here is from genome assembly GCF_022577435.1 of Embiotoca jacksoni. Lineage (NCBI taxonomy): Eukaryota > Metazoa > Chordata > Actinopteri > Embiotocidae > Embiotoca > Embiotoca jacksoni. The sequence goes on along the minus strand of NW_027185385.1, from coordinate 640,516 downwards.
ACACGCACCTCTCACACGCGCACCTCACACACACACACACCTCTCACGCACCTCTCACACACCTCACACACACCTCTCACGCACCTCTCACACACACCTCACGCGCCTCACACGCGTCTCACACACACCTCTCACACACACGCGCCTCACACACGCCTCCCACACGTCTCTCACACACACCTCACACACACCTTTCACACGTATACATGTGTATACGCCATGCACATGGAGTGGGTCACCGTGGTAACCCTCCTCTCTGCTGCCTCACCTCGCAGGTCTCTGTTGAAGTCGTGCAGCCGCCGAACCTCCAGCTCCAGCTTGTTCCTCATGGTCTTCTCCAGCGCCTCCCTCTTGGAGGACGACTTGGCCAGGTTCTCGTAGGCGTCAGACACCAGCTGGATCTCCGTCTCTAGCTGACCATGGACACAGATGGAGACATGTTCATTCATCTGATACAGGTCACATGACTCTCATTCAAATCTGTTTATCTCCAGTGAGATGTTTGTATCAGATGGAAACATGGTCCTCAGCCTGAGACCACATACATGTATTAATGTTCACCGCACTAACAAAGCTTCTCCTTCTGAATGATCCATATGCTCGCTGTGATGTTCCTCTCCTGTTGCTCATTAAACTCCTAAAACTAATCTTTGTTCATCAAAATTAAATCTTTCGTAGTTTTTTCTCCTAAAAGTGTCTCAGATGTAACTCGACATTTTCGTCTTAAATATGAATATGTAAATAGTTCCCGCCTCTGTCTCCAACCACTCCTTCACTGCTCAGTCTGACTCGAACTGGCAGTTCAAAGATATTGAAAGCCCCGCCCCCTAGTTGACAGGATTGGTTCCTCAGGTCTGTGATGTAAGAAACCCTGTCAGTCTGAATCTGTGTTCAACCCTCAGCCACAATGTCGACAGATGATTTCACGTTAATGATATTATAACGTATAAAAAGGTCTGTTGACGTCTTCTCACCTTGTGCAGCTTGGTGACCTTCTCCCTGCAAACCTCCATCTCCTGCCTCAGCATCCTGTTCTCCTCCGTCAGCACATCCACCATCTGATGGGTCCGGGCCATCACAGCGAAGGGCTCCCCCTGCAGGTGGGGGTAGGAGTGGGGCAGGGGAAAGTGTCCGGCCTGGACGGGCAGCTGGGGTTGGAGTCCCTGGAACTGCTGCTGCTGGTGGTGGTACGGATGATGCTGCTGCTGCTGCTGCTGCTGCTGCTGCTGGTGCTGCTGGTGCTGCTGCTGGTGCTGCTGCTGGTGGTGGTGGTGGTGCATCCTGGGAGTGGAGCCGTAGGGATCGGGGGGGAAACCGTGAGTCCTCTGAGAGGTCATGTGAAGGGGGCCTTGGGGGAAAGGCTCCGCCCCGTGGTGGGAGCCAATACCTTGTGGACTGCGAGGCCCCATGGTGAGGAAGTGATCTGCCTGGTTCTGGGGAGGCTGATGGGGGAAGGAGGGGTGGGAGGAGTGGGAGGAGTGGGAGGCACTGAGGATGCTGCTGAGGGTGGAGGACTGGGCCCGAGACAAGGAGCCCACGGAGGTGACGGAGGAGGTGGGGCTGTGCTGGTGGAAAGGCCTCTGGGAGTGACCCAAACCCTCCTTACTGGATCTGAGGAGAGAGGAGCGGGTTAGAGGGAAGTCTGGTGCTGATGAAGAGTGAAGATCTCAGTGGAGTCGATTCACTGTGTGACTAGAGGGAGGTGGGTCAGAACCACAGACCGGAAATAAACTACGGACCGGAAATAAATCACAGACTGGAAATAAACTGGATACAATGTAAGATGGCGCCGTGCTAGTGGCAGCCTGTTACAGCAGCTCCCCAGAGTGTGTTTTGTTTGAAGTATTTTTCTTTCTTCTCTCTTCGGAGTTGCTTTTTTTTTTTCTTTCACGTGCGTTAAGTGACGGTCAGACAATGGACCGTAACTTTTCTACTTTTCTGGTGGCTCTTCTACTTTTTTCCCTCTTTGTAACGGAGAGCTACGCACAGTGGACCGGGGCCATTGTTTACTCTTGTGATCAGCTGATCACGCTGAGTAGACCTCTACTGCTGCTGCCCGGAGCGAGGCCTGAAATCCCGGACGAACTTCGGAGAAGACGTCGGGGTTGCAGAGCTGGAGCTAAGCTGAAGGTGAAGAGGAGGAGATATAAACCAGCGGTACCGGAGATCTTAATGAGGAACGTGAGGTCGTTGGCCAACAAGACGGACGAGCTCGGCGCTGGTAAAGACCCAGAGAGAGTACCGGGAGTGCAGCATCATGTGTTTCACCGAGACATGGCTGCACTCACATCTCCCGGACCACAGCGCGGCCGTACCCGGCTTCAGGACTGTTCGGGGGGACGGAGACGTTGTTCGGAGCGGCAAGAAGAAAGGTGGAGGGATTGCAGTCTATGTGAACGAGAGGTGGTGTAATCCCGACCACGTGACATTGAACTTCTAGCCGTGGGGATGCGCCCGTATTATTTACCGAGGGAGTTCACATCTGCCATTGTTATCGCTGTTTACATTCCTCCATCAGCTGACGTAGAGGCAGCAGTGGACACCATCCACTCCACTGTGTCCAAACTTCAGACTAAGCATCCCGGTGCATTTTTGTCAGTTACTGGAGACTTTAACCAGTCTGGATAAAGTACTGCCAACTTTGCACCAGTATGTTAAATGCCCCACCCGGAACAATAAAACTCTGGACTTACTGTATGCTAATGCCATGGATGCATACAGTACTACTGCCCTTCCCCCCCTTGGTAGATCAGACCACAACCTGGTCCTGATGACTCCCAAGTATGTTCCTCTGGTGCAGAGGCAGCCTGTAACCACCAGGACTGTGAGGAGGTGGACACAGGAGGCTAAAGAAGCCCTGCAGGACTGCTTTGAGTCCACGGACTGGGACGTGCTGTGTGGACCACATGGGGAGGACATCAACAGCAGGGCGGACTGTATCACAGAATACATCAAATTCTGTGAACACACCACCGTACCATCCCTCATCTGTCTCCTTCACACCTCCCAAACACCTCCGCTGCCTTCCCCCCTCCGCCATCTGTCCCACCTGGTGAGCTGCATGGACACAGAGCCCTCAACTTCAAAGGGCTCTTCCGGGGTCCTGAAGACCTGCGCCGTCCAGCTGGCTGAGGTCCTACAACACCTCTTCAACCTGAGCATGAAGCAGGAGGAGGTCCCGGTGCTGTGGAAGACGTCCTGCCTGGTTCCTGTCCCCAAGAAGACGGCTCCATCTGGCCTCAACGACTACCGACCGGTTGCCCTCACATCTCATGTGATGAAGGTGCTGGAGAGGCTGGTCTTGGCCCACCTCAGGCCGCTGGTGAAATCTTCTCTGGACCCTCTGCAATTTGCGTACCAGCCTCATGTGGGAGTGGACGATGACATCATCTACCTGCTGCAACGAGCTCAGTCTCATCTGGATGGAACCGGTGACTCTGTGAGAATCACTTTCTTTGATTTCTCCAGTGCATTTAACACCATCCAACCACTGCTGCTGAGTGAGAAGCTGCAGGTGGTGGGGGTGGACACGTCCACCGTCTCCTGGATCACTGACTACCTGACAGGCAGACCACAGTTTGTCCGTCTGGGCAGTGTGCTGTCTGATACGGTGGTCAGTGGTACTGGAGCTCCTCAGGGAACTGTTCTGTCTCCTTCCTGTTCACCTTATACACCACTGACTTCCAGTACAACTCAGAGTCAAGACATCTGCAGAAGTTCTCTGATGACTCTGCAGTGGTAGGATGTATAAGGGATGGACGGGAGGAGGAGTCAGTGGACGGTGTATAAGGGATGGACGGGAGGAGGAGTCAGTGGTCTGTGTATAAGGGATGGACGGGAGGAGTCAGTGGTCGGTGTATAAGGGATGGACGGGAGGAGGAGTCAGTGGACGGTGTATAAGGGATGGACGGGAGGACAAGTACAGGGCAGTAGTGGAGGACTTTGTGGAGTGGGCTGGTAGAAATCACCTCCTCCTGAACGTAGCCAAGACCAGAGAGATGGTGGTCGACTTCAGGAGGAAGACGACGGCTCCACAACCGCTGAGAGTTCTGGGAGAGGAGGTGGACATGGTGGAGGAGTACAAGTACCTGGTGTCTCCAGGACAACAGACTGAACTGGAAGACCAACATCAATGCTGTCTACAAGAAGGTGATGAGTCGACTCTTTTTCTTGAGGAAACTTCGATCCTTCAATGTGTGCAGCAAGATGTTGGAGATGTTCTACCATCTGTTGTGGCCAGTGAACTGTACTTCTAGTAGTCTGCTGGGGGGGAGAGGTGGAGGGGAGAATCGACTTCAGACTGGATGTAAACCAAAGACTGGAAATAAACTACAGACTAGAAATAAACCACAGACTGAAAATAAAACACAGACTGGAAAAAACTACAGACTGGAAATAAACTACAGACGGGAAATAAATTACGGACTGAAAATAAACCACAGACGGGATATAAACTACACACTGGAAATTAAACACAGAGGGGAAATAAATCACAAACTGGAAATAAACTACAGGCTGGAAAAAAAACAAAGACTGGATATAAAAAGACAGACTGGATATAAAACAACGGACTGGAAATAAACCACAGACTGGGAATAAACCACAGACTGGAAATAAACCACAGACTGGAAATAACCCACAGACCGGAAATAAACTACAGACTGGATATAAAGTACAGACTGGAAATAAACTTCAGACTGGATATAAACGACATACTGGATGTAAACCACAGACTGTAAATAAACCACAGACTAGATATAAAACTACAGACTGGACATAAACCTACAGACTGGATATAAACTAAAGACTGGGAATAACCCACAGACCGGAAATAAACTACAGACTGGATATAAAGTACAGACTGGATATAAACTATAGACTGGATATATACCCACAGACTGGATATTAAACTACAAACTGGAAATAAACTTCAGACTGGATATAAACCACAGACTGGACATAAACCTACACATTGGTTATAAAACCACAGACTGGAAATAAACCACAGACTGGGAATAAACCACAGACTGGAAATAACCCACAGACTGGAAATAAACTACAGACTGAATATAAAGTACAGACTGGATATAAACTACAGACTGGATATATACCCACAGACTGGATATTAAACTAAAAACTGGAAATAAACTTCAGACTGGATATAAAACAGAATGGATATAAAACAGACTGGAAATAACCCACAGACTGGAAATAAACCACAGACTCGATATAAACTACAGACTGGATATAAACTAAAGACTGGGAATAACCCACAGACCGGAAATAAACTACAGACTGGATATTAAACTACAAACTGGAAATAAACTTCAGACTGGATATAAACGACAGGCTGGATATAAACCACATACTGGATATAAAACTACAGCCTGGATATAAAACACAGACTGGATAGAAACTACAGAGTGGATATAAACTACAGACTGGATATAAACCACATACTGGATATAAAACTACAGACTGGATATAAAACACAGACTGGATAAAAACGACGGACTGGAAATAAACCATAGACCCGACATAAACCGCAGACCGGATATAAACCAGACTGGAAAAACACTACAGACTGGATATAAAACACAGACTGGATATAAAACAGACTGGAAATAAACTGCAGACTTGATATTAAACTACAAACTGGAAGTAAACCATAGACTGGATATAAACCGCAGACTGGAAAAAAAAAACTACAGACTGGATATAAAACACAGACTGGATAGAAACTACAGACTGGATATAAAACTACAGACTGGATATAAAACACAGACTGGATAGAAACTACAGAGTGGATAGAAACTACAGACTGGATATAAAACACATACTGGATATAAAACTACAGACTGGATATAAAACACAGACTGGATAGAAACTACAGACCGGAAATAAACTGCAGACTTGATATTAAACTACAAACTGGAAATAAACTTCAGACTGGATATAAACGACAGGCTGGATATAAACCACAGACTGGATAGAAACTACAGACTGGATATAAAACACAGACTGGATATAAAACAGACTGGCTATAAACCACAGACCGGAAATAAACTTCAGACTGGATATAAACGACAGGCTGGCTATAAGCTACATACTGGATATAAAACTACAGACTGAATATAAAACACAGACTGGATAGAAACTACAGACTAGATATAAACCACATGCTGGATATAAAACTGCAGACTGGATATAAAACACAGACTGGATAGAAACCACAGACTGAAAAAAAACTACAGACTGGATATAAAACACAGACTGGATAGAAACTACAGACTGGATAGAAAGTACAGACTGGATATAAACCACAGACTCGATAGAAACTACAAACTGGATATAAAACTACAGACTGAATATAAAACAGACTGGATATAAACCACATACTGGATATAAAACTACAGACTGGCTATAAAACAGACTGGATATAAACCACAGACCGGAAATAAACTACAGACTGGATATAAACTAAAGACTGGAATAACCCACAGACCGGAAATAAACTACAGACTTGATATTAAACTACAAACTGGAAATAAACTTCAGACTGGATATAAACGACAGGCTGGATGTAAACCACATACTGGATATAAAACACAGACTGGATATAAACGACAGGCTGAATATAAACCACCGACTGGAAATAAACTACAGACTGGATATAAAACTACACACTGGATAGAAAATCACAGACTGGAAATAAAAGAGTTTGTGGCTTCAGGTCTGTAAAATGGTTCCAAGACAGAAGTTTCTTAAGCTGCAATACCACCGAGTGCCACTAGAGGTCAGCTCCAAAACAATGGTTCCCAGACGTCCAGTGTCCCTGTCTCATGTTTGTCTCTCAGAACAGATTGTTTTTGAGGAAGGTGGAAAACACCGGCATCAACCGGCGTTGTGCTGAGCAAACATCCCTGACGGACGTCATCACAGGTCGTGTCCCAGCTTGTCCCGTCCTGATGATTAAAGTTCTGCGGTATTCACGTCTGTTTGAAGCGGGCTCGCTCTGAGGTAAATAAGAGCAGTTAGAAACAGGACGGACAGGATCTGTCCTCTCAGGAGACGCTGCTGGGAACTCTTGAAGACATTCAACTTCTTCATTCATTTATGCTTCAGCTGAATGGGAACTAGAACCAGTCTGTTTCAGCACTTCTCTCATTTTTACACTTCATCTGAAACACGTGGGCTGTGGTCCTGTACATGCAGGAGTTGCTATGGAAACGGGTGACTTGCGGTGGAAACACGAAGACAAATAATTAGAAGATTTAAAAATGATCACATTTAAACATGAACTACTACAGAGGCTCCTCCTCTGAGACAGGTGAGAGGTCAGGTGAAAGGTCAGGTGGGAGGTCAGGTGAGAGGTCAGGCGGAAGGTCAGGTGAGAGGTCAGGTGGGAGGTAGGTTAGATGTCAGGTGAGAGGTCAGGTGGGAGGTGAGGTGGGAGGTGAGGTGAAAGGTCAGGTGAGAGGTCAGGTGGGAGGTAGGTTAGAGGTCAGGTGAGAGGTGAGGTGAAAGGTCAGGTGAGAGGTCAGGTGGGAGGTAAGGTGAAAGGTCAGGTGAGAGGTAAGGTTTGAGGTCAGGTGGGAGGTGAGGTGAAAGGTCAGGTGAGAGGTCAGGTGGGAGGTAAGGTGAAAGGTCAGGTGAGAGGTAAGGTTTGAGGTCAGGTGGAAGGTCAGTTTATGCTCTCTGGTGTGTGTGTCTGTGTGTGCAGTTGTGTAATGTGTTTATGTGTGTGTCCTTATGTATTTGTGTGTGTGCATATATATATATATATATATATATATATGTGTGTGTGTGTGTGTGTGTGTGTGTGTGTGTGTATGATGTGCTCCCCACCTGAAGGAGCCGTACTCCGGGGGGGGCTGGTAGCGGACATGGGGCACCTCCCTGGATAGCTCCCTCCCTCGGTGCTGCTCCTGGTAGAAATGTGCTGCCGGCTCCTGCTGCTTGGAGGAAGAGCCCATTCCTTTGAAGGGGTAGTCCGGAGGAGGGCCACGTTGCTGCGGCTTGTAGTAGTCCCCGGGAGGACCTGGGGGGGGCAGCTGCGGGGAGAGGGGGGCGCTGGTGACGGGGGCGTGGGCCTTCACGCCGCTGGTGGCCAGCGAGAGCTGCATGAGTCTCTCGCTGAGGGAGCGGACGTGTCCCTGCTTCAGGTCCTTCAGCCCGTCATCCTGGTGCACCTTCCCCGCCCCACTCACCCGCTGCACCGTGGGCCGGCCCTCCGTCCTCAACTTGGCGTTGGTCACCCCGGTGACGTAGAAGGCGGCGCCAACGGAGGCGGGCAGCGGGGGCTGCTGGGGCTGAGGAGGAGGGCCGTGACCCCGGAAGTACTGAGACTGAACTTTGGCCTCCTCGTATGTTGGGAGGTCCTCCGAGGTCGGGCACTGCACCTGACCGCTCCCACCTCCTCCGCTGCTCCCTCCCCCCGTCCCTAACCCTCCACTGCTCCCCCCCCCCACCTCTGGTGGAGCCCAGCTTCTCCAGGCCGCTGTCCGTCTGCAGCTCCTGTCCCTGGGGCTCCTGCCGGGCGATGTGTGGGGACATGGAGTGATCATCAGAGGGACCCACCGAGTAACCTCCTCCTCCTCCACCCCCCCCTCCTACTCCTCCTCCTGCTTGCTGCTGCTGCAGCACGTAGTTGCGGTTCATCTGCTCCTGCAAGAGGCGCTGCAGGACAGTGCTCCCTCCTCCTCCGACGCTGCTGCTGCTGTTGGACGACTCCTCGGCCGCCGCCCTCATCTCGACCTCCCGCTGGCCACGCACCTCGTGGAAGGACAGGCTCCTCCCACGGTCGATACTCCCTGAGAGGAGGAGGTGCAAATGGAGAATGAGGGAGAAGAAGCAGTGAAGGGTTGAGAGTTTTATCAGGATGGATATTGAGGAGGGGAGACCATCGAGGAGACAGAGAGGTGACAGGAGACAAGAGGAGGGAACAGCATTAAGGTCAGAGGCACATGGACCATCAATCACCCCCTTCCCCTCCCCCCAACACACACACACACACACAGCCACAGCCAGAGAAACCCAGTGATGGAGCAGCACCACCAGACTGGAGGAGAAACTCTCTGAGAAACCTACAGCGCCTGTCGAAAGTATTCAGAGAAGAAAAGAGCTTCCTAGAATAAAACTAAAACTGAGTTGTCAGGTCCAAATCATGGAGATGTCACAGGATGACCCAACAACATGGAGAAACAGGAGACCGGCTACACTTCAGGGTCACATGAGGACATCCCAACGGGAGGACCTGTCCTCATGCATCATGCTGCAGACAGCAACTAAACATGGATGGAATTAAACCCTGTTTCTGTCTTCCAGCAGCTCAGTGAGCTGCTCTGGTTTAGGAGACGTGGAAATGTGTCTCAGCTCGGTCTGAAGGACAATCTGACATCGAGGTATCTGTAACCCTCCACAACCCCTCCACTGAACATGTCACACATTAATACAGACAGACTGCACTTCTATCTGCTCCATAAATGTCAATATTTGGGGGGCGAATACTTTTTTGTCAAAATTATTTTTTTCTTTCACAATTAAAAATGATGTTAAACTCATATGGCACCCTAAAAAATAAGACAAAAAAAGTGAGAATACTTTCGAAGGCGCTGTGAGCAGCTGAAACACCATCAAACCCTGAACCCTCCACAAACAGCACCAACATGGATGTAAATCTCAGAGGAGCTCAGCTCAACGTGGATCTGAACAACAGTTTAACTAAGCTAGTGAGGCTGAGGAGGGAACAGACGGTCTGTGGATTGGACTGAAGGGGAAATCTTACTGAGAAAAAAACTCTCCTTTTGGTTGTAGAAGGATAAAGTAGGAAGTTGTTTATATGATGTGAATATTAAACCTTCAAGTCTGAATTTAATTAATCTGGTAATTCTATATATCTATAAAAAGGCATTAAAAATGATACTCATAAGTAGGTGATAAAATATGTGACGTCGTCCAATCGACAGAACGAAGGAGCTTCACATCATATTTTGCTCGTTGGTGTTTGACTGAGTGATGACATGCTGCAGAAGAATCAGAGTCTGAGGAACAGCTTCACTCTCCATCAACGGATTCAGCATCAGATTATCACATGAAAGATGAAAGTAATTCATCCCCAAACATGAGCAGTGACTCAGATATTCTCACAGCTGATTGGAAACGTTTACACATTAAAGACATGAAAGTGAGTTTTCAGTTGAACATCCAGCGCTGTCAGACCTGAACCCAGCGGGGGGTGAATCTGTGAAGGTCCAGATCAGAGAGGATCCTCTCCTCCATAAAACCAAACCAGGGAGAGCCTCTCAGGGTTAAAGAGGTTTTATTACATGTTAAACAGATATGAGTGTGCATGCGTTCCAGCTGTCCTCCAGGGAGTCTGTTGGAGGACAGCCGATGGAAGCAGCTCAGGAGACCTCTGACAGCGCTGCATGTTCACTCTGCTGTGTTGCACCTTTTCTACAGAGTAAAGAAAGAAATCATTACATCTAGTGCTTTCTGTTTTCCTTCTCATTCTCAAGGAGGAAGATGCTTTTTTCCGAAACATCTGCAGGTGAATAAAATATGAGACAAGAGGAAACACGTTAGGTTTGGAGGCTGCAAATATTCAAATGTCTTGGAGCTGAAGAGACAGAGACAGAAATGAGTGACGGGTTCAGTGGAGGTCGATCGATCCAGTATCAGGAGGAGGAGTCAGATGTATATGTGTTAATACAAAAATAACCTTATCATGCTCATAATTTACTAATAAATCTGTCTTTTACAAAGTTTAAATGTAGATTATCTCACAGTGACATGAAGTTATAAAACAGTGGTGTACATTCCTGTGAGATCAGAGGAGACACTTTCAGTTGATTTCAACCATAAGAGTGATGTGCTGTGGTCAGTTATTAATGAGAGTGATGAATGGACCTCTGGTGTTCATGGAGGGCCGGCGGCTGGAAACACAGAACACTTCAGCAACATACAGTAATAAACACCGTCCATCAAAGGTCAACATTTAAACGGATCTATTTTCAGAAGATACAACACAACTTTCCACCCTGAGGTTCTACAGATGTTCAGCTGGACATGTTCTGCTCATCTGCTCTAATATTCCTGCAGTTTGAATGCATGTAGATCAGTTTACAATCCACAGTCCTGCAGGATGAAACCAATAAACCTTGTCATCCATCTTTATCAGCCTGCTGCATGGAGCCATCAGGCCTGCATTCAACAAGGAAGAGCGCTGTAACCCCACGACCCCTCCCCCCCTCCCTGTTCTATAGCACCTCTGTAACCATGCTGTTTTTATCATGTGGTCAATCAGATGTATCAGAAACTTCTTTTACATTAATTATGTGTTTTGTAGACTTATTTTCCTCTTGCAGCAGATGCCTGCTTTAAAAGCTGCCCCCCCCCCCCCCACACACACACACACACCACCACCACCACTAACCTGTGTGGCTGCTCTCTTGCTGCTCTCCAGGAGGACTCAGTGGGACCAGCCCCTCATGTCCTGGTGCTGCAGACCTCAGAGAGTCCCCTACGATGAGGACGATGGTGCAGATGTTGGATGGAGATGGTTGGTGGCTCAACCTGTGGCTCTGGACTTCCTGCAGGCTGAGCAGGTCTTCAGGGTGTAAAGATGTTGATCAGAGACCCAAACGCTCTGCAGAGGAGAGGACACGATTTTCCTCCTCATTCATTCAGTGTGTTTACTTGCACTTTAATTGATGAAGCTTCATCACAGCACAAACATGACCCTCAGTAAACTAAGGTCTTGTATGAGGAGCCTGAATCAGGGCCAGGACCAGGACCTGCAGACCACCACAGAGACCTCCTACCTGTTACTGTCCTGGACCTCCTGGTACTCTCCTGGACCTCCTGAACACTCCTGTCACTGCCCTGGATCTCCTGGTACTGTCCTGGACCTCCTGGTACTGTCTTGGATCTCCTGTTACTGTCCTGGACCTCCTGTTACTGTCCTGGACCTCCTGAACACTCCTATTACTGTCCTGGAACTCCTGTTACTGTCCTGGACCTCCTGGTATTGTCCTGGACCTCCTGTTACTGTCCTGGACCTCCTGTTACTGTCCTGGACCTCCTGTTACTGTCCTGGACCTCCTGGTATTGCCCTGGACCTCCTGAACACTCCTGTTACTGTCCTGGAACTCCTGTTACTGTCCTGGACCTCCTGGTATTGTCCTGGACCTCCTGTTACTGTCCTGGACCTCCTGTTACTTTCCTGGACCTCCTGTTACTGTCCTGGACCTCCTGGTATTGTCCTGGACCTCCTGAATGTTCCTTCCTACCTGTTCCTGACCTCCTCCTTCGATCAGCCCCAGTGATCTGGTCTGTCTCTCTCCGTGCTTCAGAACCAACACCTGCCTGGTCGGAGGAGGAGTGAGGCGGCGCACCTCCCTCTCTCTCTCTCTCTCTCTCTCTCTCTCTCGCTCTACTCACACACTGTTCCCTCGCCCCGACAGGTGGGGCTGGGAGAGAGAGACAGGTGGTTCTGGCAGCTATTCAGCTCCCTGCCACACCTTCATACCTGAACACTGCTGCAATTGCTTTCCCAGCGTTTCCTCTGTCAACCGTCATCAGATGAAACCGTAACTTCCCCTTCCACTGCTGCACCCCCGCCACCCCCCCCACCTTCCACCCCCTCCAGATCTCTGCTGCACCTCCATCCCCTCCAGATCTCTGCTGCACCTCCACTTCCTTCAGATCTCTGCTTCACCTCCATCCCCTCCTCCATCCCTGGGCAACAGCACATACCATAATAGTCACACATCACTCCATGCCTATCAGACACAAAGCTGCTGGTCAGTAGAACAGATTAAAACTCGTCTGGACTGAACGATGAAGAACTGGTGGGTTGAAGATTTATATCACAGTAGTGTATATGATTAATGACTGAGCCTTTATCCGGTCCAGGTGTGTCCATACGGTCCAGGTGTATACGGTCCGGGTGTGTCCATATGGTCCAGGTGTGTCCATACGGTCCAGGTGTGTCCATACGGTCCAGGTGTATACAGTCCAGGTGTGTCCATACGGTCCAGGTGTATACAGTCCAGGTGTGTTCATACGGTCCAGGTGTATACAGTCCAGGTGTGTTCATACGGTCCAGGTGTATACAGTCCAGGTGTGTTCATACGGTCCAGGTGTATACGGTCCAGGTGTGTCCATACGGTCCAGGTGTATACGGTCCAGGTGTATACGGTCCAGGTGTGTCCATACGGTCCAGGTGTATACGGTCCAGGTGTGTCCATACGGTCCAGGTGTATACGGTCCAGGTGTGTCCATACGGTCCAGGTGTATACGGTCCAGGTGTGTCCATACGGTCCAGGTGTATACGGTCCAGGTGTGTCCATACGGTCCAGGTGTATACGGTCCGGGTGTGTCCATACGGTACATGTGTGTCCAGTCCACACAGGCCAAAACCATCTCACTGTCATTGTGTGTGTGTTGTAAACCTGAATGAAGACTTATAGTGAGTCGACTCCCTCGTGTGACATAATGTGGTCATAACTGCAGGAAACTGGAACACAGTGACTGTTTTCCAACTCCAAATGTCATACGTGTAATTCTGTGATTTAATAACACGTCTGTCTCGGCTGTCTATAGTGTACCAACATCCTTTTATAGCTGGACTGTTGTTACACTTCTTGTCCCATAGAGTGCCTCAGCAGGTAACGACCCTGAGTCCTCAATGCTAAATGGCACGAAGTAAGTCAGTCAGGTTGTTTGTAGAGCACCTCTCAGATATACAATCACAAAGCACTTCAAAATAATGAAACAGCCCACATGCAGCATGATTAAGTTAAAATAAAAAAAAAATGTTAAAATCACTGTTAAAATCACAACGACAGGTAAAATCAGAATAACAACAAACACACGAGGACACTAGTGGAGAGATCAGCCAGTAAGAGGATGATAAATAAAAGAAGCTCTATAGACAGACTGGCCCAACGGCTGTCTGTGGACAGAGCATAATGACGGGAACGTTCCAAAATGTTTGAAAAGCTCGTTCACCTCAGGTTTTAAAACGGGTCGGAGGGACAGCCAGTCATTTTGAATCAGCGGACCAAAGTGCACGAGTGGAAGAGATCAACCACGATGGACTGAATGCTCCAATCTGATGACCCAAAAAACAAAACCTCCAGATCCCAGTTTTATCATGAAGCAGCTAAAGGTCTGCAGGACCGTTTTACACCAGCAGATATTGAGGAGTCTTACTCCCGTGGACTGACGCTCCGTCTGACTGACGCTGAGTGTGACTGACGCTGAGTCTGACTGATACTCGGTGTGACTGATGCTGAGTATGACTGACGCTCGGTGTGACTGACGCTGAGGGTGACTGACGCTGAATGTGACTGACGCTCGGTGTGACTGACGCTGAGGGTGACTGACGCTGAATGTGACTGACGCTCGGTGTGACTGACGCTGAGGGTGACTGACGCTGAATGTGACTGACGCTCGGTGTGACTGACGCTGAGTCTGACTGACGCTGAATGTGACTGACGCTCGGTGTGACTGACGCTGAGTCTGACTGACGCTGAATGTGACTGATGTTGAGTCTGACTGACACTGAGTGTGACTGACGCTGAGGGTGACTGACGCTTGGTGTGACTGACGCTGAGGGTGACTGACGCTGAATGTGACTGACGCTCGGTGTGACTGACGCTGAGTCTGACTGACGCTGAATGTGACTGATGTTGAGTCTGACTGACACTGAGTGTGACTGACGCTGAGGGTGACTGACGCTCGGTGTGACTGACGCTGAGGGTGACTGACGCTGAATGTGACTGACGCTCGGTGTGACTGACGCTGAGTCTGACTGACGCTGAATGTGACTGATGTTGAGTCTGACTGACACTGAGTGTGACTGACGCTGAGGGTGACTGACGCTTGGTGTGACTGACGCTGAGGGTGACTGACGCTGAATGTGACTGACGCTCGGTGTGACTGACGCTGAGTCTGACTGACGCTGAATGTGACTGATGTTGAGTCTGACTGACACTGAGTGTGACTGACGCTGAGGGTGACTGACGCTCGGTGTGACTGACGCTGAGGGTGACTGACGCTGAATGTGACTGACGCTCGGTGTGACTGACGCTGAGTCTGACTGACGCTGAGTGTGACTGATGCTGAGTATGACTGATGCTCGGTGTGACTGATGCTGAGTATGACTGATGCTCGGTGTGACTGACGCTGAGGGTGACTGACGCTGAATGTGACTGACGCTCGGTGTGACTGACGCTGAGGGTGACTGACGCTGAATGTGACTGACGCTCGGTGTGACTGACGCTGAGGGTGACTGACGCTGAATGTGACTGACGCTCGGTGTGACTGACGCTGAGTCTGACTGACGCTGAATGTGACTGATGTTGAGTCTGACTGACACTGAGTGTGACTGACGCTGAGGGTGACTGACGCTTGGTGTGACTGACGCTCGGTGTGACTGACGCTGAATGTGACTGACGCTCGGTGTGACTGACGCTGAGTCTGATTGACGCTGAGTTTGATTGACGCTCAGTGTGACTGACACTGAGTGTGACTGACGCTCGGTGTGACTGACGCTGAGTCTGATTGACGCTGAGTTTGATTGACGCTCAGTGTGACTGACACTGAGTGTGACTGACGCTCGGTGTGACTGACGCTGAGTCTGATTGACGCTGAGTTTGATTGACGCTCAGTGTGACTGACACTGAGTGTGACTGACGCTCGGTGTGACTGACGCTGAGTGTGACTGATGCTCGGTGTGACTGACACTGAGTGTGACTGACGCTCGGTGTGAATGACGCTGAGGGTGACTCACGCTGAGTGTGACTGATGCTCGGTGTGACTGACGCTGAGTCTGACTGACGCTGAGTCTGACTGACGCTGAGTGTGACTAATGCTCAGTGTGACTGATGCTGAGTCTGACTGACGCTGAGTGTGACTGATACTCAGTGTGACTGATGCTGAGTCTGACTGACGCTGAGTGTGACTGATACTCAGTGTGACTGATGCTGAGTCTGACTGACGCTGAGTGTGACTGATACTCAGTGTGACTGACGCTGAGTCTGACTGACGCTGAACGTGACTGACGATGAGTGTGACTGACGATGAGTGTGACTGACGTTCGGTGTTACTGACGCTGAGTGTGACTTTGTTTATGTTATCATGTCTCATTCTGCTCTCCTTTAATAATCACAGTTGTCTTAGAAGCTTTCCACACCTGACATCATCATCATCATGTGTTTCCACATGTGTCTGCAGTGACCTCTTGTGATGACATGATGTAAACAAACAAGTAAACAAATACGCGAACTATACAGAAACATGAGGAGAGAGCAGCAGGTATTGAGTACAGTGAGACACTACTCACTGCAGCCTCAGTTAAATTTGAACTTTATAACATATTTCACATTTATAAATGTCTGGAAACTCAAGTTTGTAATTCCCAACCTGAACCATCAGACCCAATCTGGTCGGTTCAGGCTCAACAAAGACATCAGCTCAGCAGGTGGTCTATTAGCGTGTCCCAGGACAGGAGGCACATCAATGCAGAATGTCAACACCCTGTTGTATTCAGCCAACGTGAATAAGTTATAATCTTTACTCAAACACTGTGCTCCTAAATTATTTTACTGGTTCCCACATTTCTATTTTCAGGTTTAAATGCATGTGAACACTGTAGAGCCCTGCAGGGTGTTCTTTAAAGATCGAAGGACCATGAACGGCCATCCTCTTGGATGTTTGGTACAAAAGTTGTTTCTGTGCAACTTTAACTTGATTAACATGGTTTTCGTGCCATGGCCTTTGGGCGGGGACAATACGCCGTGCTGTCTTAGTCATGTAATATACACAGATCCTCTTTGTATGATAGTATTACAGGGACAGAGGAGAAGACTGTCTCATTTAGTAACTGTAAAAAGCTCTTTGTTGTATCACTTCACCTCCTTATCTTTCTCTTCTTTATATTCACAAACCAACGCTGAACTGCTCATTTTCAATTTGATGCTAACAACATGTCTCAAAAAAGTTGGGACAGGGACAACAAAAGACTGGAAAAGAGGTGTTTACTACTCTGTGGAAGACAATCCAAGAATAATGTTCATCAATTATTGGATTTCATCGTCTACGGTTCATAATATCATTAAAAGATTCAGAGAATCTGGAGAAATCTCTGAACACAAGGGACAAGGCTGGAAACCAATATTGGATGGTGGTGATCTTCGGGCCCTCAGGCAGCACTGCATTAAAAACACACTATTCTGGAGTGGAAATCACTGCATGGGCTCAGGAACACTTGTGAAAACCATCATCTGTGAACACAGTTCATCGCTGCGTCCACAAATGATGTTAAAACTCTCCAAAGAAGAAACTGCCTCCTGCAGTCCAGACCTGTCAGTCATTGAAAACATCTGGAGCATCATGAAACTAAAATACCACAAAGGAGACCCTCCCTGCTTTTACCAAACTTTCAATTCCATAAAAATAAGAATCAGGGTTCTCTGTATTGTAAATATTATATATTCTCTATATTGTATATATTATTCTCTATATTGTATATATTATATATTCTCTATATTGTGCAGCATTTATTTACTATTCTAACAACGCTGTGTATTGTGTATTAAAATGAGGAGATGAGAAAGTATTATGAGTGTTTGTGTGCGACACGGCGTGCAGACAATCTGACTGTAGAACAGGGGTGGGCAAACTTTTTGGCTCAGGAGCCACATTGACTTTTAAAATTTGACAGACGGGCCGGGCCAGCACCAGATGCATACATATCAAACAGAAACATAAAAAAGGCGTTACAGTGTTAATACGTACATTCACTTTTAGTGGGAACAGTGTTGTTGATCACCTTCTCTGTCAGAGCATCGAAGTCTGGTGTTAGTTTGGTTGTGTTCTCAGAACAGATCTGAGGTTTCATCACTCAACTGGGATCTGTGAGGTGCTTTGTTGGTGTTCATCACACTAAAAGTCTGTTCACACACAGTAGAGACAAACAACACCAGCATCTTCTGGGACATCTTCTGGATGTTTGGACATTTGGCTGCTTTAATGAAGCATGAAACTCATCCAGTTTAAGAGAGTTGAACTTCTCCTTGAAGACGGTGTCACATTGGAGATCAATCAGTTCACACTGAAACTCCTGTGGCGCCGTTTCAGGGTCTTGTGTGAAGGGACAGGACACCAGCTGAAGGGACACGACACCAGCTGAAGGGACATGAGACCAGCTGAAGGGACATGAGACCAGCTGAAGGGACACGACACCAGCTGAAGGGACATGAGACCAGCTGAAGGGACATGACACCAGCTGAAGAGACATGACACCAGCTGAAGGGACATGACACCAGCTGAAGAGACATGACACCAGCTGAAGGG
Organism: Embiotoca jacksoni; assembly: GCF_022577435.1. NCBI lineage: Eukaryota > Metazoa > Chordata > Actinopteri > Embiotocidae > Embiotoca > Embiotoca jacksoni. The sequence goes on along the minus strand of NW_027185385.1, from coordinate 622,150 downwards.
ACACGACACCAGCTGAAGGGACACGACACCAGCTGAAGAGACATGACACCAGCTGAAGGGACACGACACCAGCTGAAGGGACATGACACCAGCTGAAGGGACACGACACCAGCTGAAGGGACTTGTCAATTTTTCCAAAATCAGAGAACCGATGGCAGAATCCTCCGTGCAGGTTGTCCAGTGATTTCCTGTATGTCTTCATGTCGAGGACGTCTTTCAGCGTAGCCAGTGTGGGGAAATGAGCAAATGACTTGTTTGACATTTGCTTTGAGAATAAAGCTAGCTTGGTTTTGAAGGCTCTGACGTTTGTGTACATTTCATGGACAAACTGGTCTTTCCCTTGTAGCTTCATGTTCAGCTCATTCATGTGTGTCAGTACGTCCTCAACAAAAGACAAATCACAAAGACAATCTGTCACTCAGCTCAGGAAAATCGTCAGCTTTCTGAAGTAGCTCCAAAAATGAGATAATCTCCTGTTTGAGCTCCAACACTCGTTGACGTACTTCCCCCAAACTTAACCAGCGGACGTTGGAGTGGTGAAGCAAGTCCTGGTGATCAGAGTCAGTTTCTTCAAGAAACTTAATAAACTGAGGATGGTGAAGTCTCCTCGCTCCAATAAAGTTAACCACTTCTACAACCGGCTTCACTACGTGGTCGAGCTGCAGGACGGATTTACAGTGTAAGAAAATGTCCTCCTGCTCAGGGTTGTCCTCTTTCACCCTCTCCTGGATTCTTTTGAGCAACCCGATGTTTTTTCCAGTCAGATTTGTCGATCCGTCCGTGGTAACGTTGGTGAGCTACTCCGAGGTAGCTGGAGCCTCTCGATGACCCCCGACACGCCGTCATGCGAGTCCTCTCCCCGCGGTGTCCCCTTCAGGGATTCCACGGCCAAAAACTCCTCCGTTATCTCAAACTTGTCATTAATCCCTCTGATAAACATTAAAATCTGAGCGGTGTCCTTTATGTCGTTACTTTCGTCCAGTGCCAAGAAATATCATGTAAATGACTCCGCTTTTTTGTTTAGCTTGCTAGCTAACTCTTCGTCACCGTCCTGCGTGATGAGCTCATGTTTTCTAATTTGTTCTTCTCTCAGGACACCAGACACCTGCTGTCTCTACCAGCAGACACCTGCTGTCTCTACCAGCACTCTTTGACAAACTCCCCTTCAGAGAAAGACTTGATCCTGTAAACGATCTGCCGACCTCCGAGCGGTCGCCGTCCGTTCCCGCGTTGACTGGTTGTTCGCGCAATGAGCATGCTTGGTGGAAAAGTGACGTCTGATGTTGTATTCCTTTAAAACCGAAACGGTTTCTTGGTAAATAAGACACACGGCCTTCGACCGGACTTCAGTGAAAAAGTATTTAGTCGTCCGTTCCTTATTAAACACTCGGCGCTCGCTGTCGACTTTTCTTTTCTTTGGCCCGTTCATTGTTCCAGATGTGTTCAGAGCAGCAGCAGAGTAACAACAGAGAGCAGCCCGGCCTAGTGCGCCACCTGGTGGACCGCCAGGTATTACAGGACAAGGTCAAATGAATGCAGTCATAATTATGATATGATTTGATTTGGGCAATTCTGTACCAATCTTCGGCGGGCCGGATGTGGCCCGCGGGCCGTAGTTTGCCCACCCCTGCTGCAGAGGAACCAAAGAACTACAAACTGACAGCAGGAACCTTGAGAGTGAGACTGAGACGGTGTTACACTGAAATCTGTCCCCCATCACATCCTGTGACCTGCCCTGATGTTCTTCTGATGACTGTCACTCACATCCATCCATCATCTATCTGCTTCACCCTGAACAGGGTGACGTGAGGCTGGACTCGGTGGGGGAAGGAGGAGGACACCTGGACAGGTGACCAGCAGACAGACAGACGCTCACATTCACACAATCTCCAGTTCACCTGAAACACACGTCTTTGGAGGAGACACATGGAGAGCATGCAAACTGCACACAGACTGATGGACATCCCATAATGTACATGTATCCTCTCAGGTCTCTCCAGCTGCAGGTATATTATGTAGCAGGACTCCTTTCTGAACATGATGCGACCTTCAACATGTTGCTTGTTTCTGAGGTTCCTAACAGACAGCAGAGGACGAGTACACGTTAACCAGCAGAAACTCCTTCAAACTCTACGTGAACTGAAATGATCTGAAAGCTTTCTGTCCACGCCAGCGTTTCGTCGAGTCAGCAAGATGAACAATGACTTGTGGAGAAAAAAAAAGGGCCGAGCAGATGACAGGAAGTGAGAGAAAAGGAGAGGGGGCGGAGCAAGATGAGTGTGTGGGGGGGTGAGGGGGACAGATGATAGAAGAAAGTGGTAAAAGTGGAGCGAGATGTGTGTTTACATCACAGAGACGCAGAGCTCGGAGAGGAATTTCTAGGCTCTGAGTCAAACCCAGTGGGCCTCTAATCTTCAGGGGTTCATTCACATTCAAATATTTCCTACACGGAAATTGGAGGCTGTGGAGGGGACACTTTTTAACGGTCTCCTCGAACTGCTGTACGGACATCGACTGTCTCCAACAGAGAGACAAACCAGCTGGAGACAAAACTAGCTGGAGACAAACCAGCTGAGGACAAACCAGCTGGGGACAAACCAGCTGGGGACAAACCAGCTGGGGCTAAACCAGCTGAGGACGAACCAGCTGGAGACAAACCAGCTGACTGGTAGTAGCCTCCTACAAAACATGGAACAACAATATGCCCTCAATGACAATGAATGCAACCAGAACTTCTGTATCATATTTCTGTTATTACAGAGTTTAAATCTTTAATCAGATCAGTGTGTGAAGTTAATTTAAACAGATGTGAACAAACACAGCTAAAGAAACCAAATATAAAAAGATCTATTGAGTCCAACTGCCAGGAGTCTGGGACACACAATTAGTTTTAAAAAGTCACTTCAAAAATGTACTGACTCATAAGAATACATATATACATATAAACATAAGCAGCACCAGAGCCCGGCTGTAGAGCTGCACCTCATGCTCGCTGTGAGCCAACAACCAAACCAAAGTACCAAACCAAAGTACCAAACCAAAGTACCAAGCCAAAGAACCAAACCCGAGAACCAATCCAAAGTACCAAACCAAAGTACCAAACCAAAGTACCTCGGAGGAGCTGCAGGTTGTTCATCATCAGTAACAGAACACATCTGCATTACATGAAAGTGAAGTTAGATTATCACAGTCTACCTGTCATTAATACACACAGTACACACAGTACACAACAGTACACGCAGTACACATCACACACAGTAAACAGTCAGGGAGCTCCAGTCAAAAACTACCAGAAGTGTTTTTACTCAGTCATCAGTTTTCCAGCTGAAGGATCTGCAGCTTCTTCTCCCACCCGGAGACAGGACTGCTGTACAGGTCAAAGGTCGTCTGCAGCATTAAACTGTGCACATAGTTGTTCTTACGGAGTACCTCTGAACCGCAGCAGGTTTCAGGTTCCATTACAGGGAGCATGTGAACTCTCTGGACCCCTGGAACCACCGAGAACCACCGAGGACCCCTGGAACTATCGAGAACCACCGAGGACCCCTGGAACCACTGAGGACCACCGAGGAGCCCTGGAACCACAGAGAACCACCGAGGACCCCTGAAATTATCAAGGACCACCGAGGACCCCTGGAACCACTGAGGACCACCGAGGAGCCCTGGAATCATTGAGGACTACCGAAGACCACTGAGGACCCTTGGAACCATCGAGGTCCACCGAGGACCCCTGGAACCACTGAGGACCACCGAGGAGCCCTGGAACCACAGAGAACCACCGAGGAGCCCTGGAATCATTGAGGACTACCGAAGACCACCGAGGACCACTGAGGACCACCGAGGAGTCCTGGAATCATTGAGGACCACCGAGGAGCCCTGGAATCATTGAGGACCACCGAAGACCACCGAGGCCCACCGAGGAGTCCAAGAATCACTGAGGACCACCAAAAACCACAAGGACCCCTGGAACTACTGAGGACCCCTGGAACCACTGAGGACCACTGAGGACCCCTGGAATCATTGAGGACCACCGAAGACCACAGAGGACCACCGAGGACCACTGAGGACCCCTGGAACCACTAAGGACCACCGAGGACCACTAAGAACCACCGAGGAGCCCTGAAATCACTGAGGACCACTGAGGAACCCTGGAACCACTGAGGACCACCAAGGATTACCGAGGACCACCCGGTTGGCTCCCCCATCTAACTTCAGCTAAGGAGGCAGCTCCTCTGATGATGGAGGTCAGTGGAGGCTACGCCCACCTCCACCTCCTGTCCCGGGCTGAAGTCTCCACCCGGAGGTCCTCTGAACTCCCAGCAGCCACCTCTGCAGTGTAAGGATATGCGGCTGAGGACAACATGAAGCAGGGTGTCCTCAGGACTCCCTGCTTTACGTTGGCCCGGAGAGGACCGGAGAGGCCGCTGCTCCGCGGGTTCGATGCCCGTCAGGTTCTGTGACCCGCGGTGCTGGTTCGGTTGAGACATGAATTAGAACCTGACGGGTCACCAAATACACTGCAACACCTCCAAGTTACCCCGCTGTTCCCCTCCGGGACTAAGTGTCGGTAGTTTTACCTTCTGTGCAGCTGCTCCGGTTCCCTTCGGTCCCTGAACTCAGCGGAACATCCCGGTTCTCGGCTCTCGCGGGACGGACGGCTCCTACAATAAGAAAAGTTTTTCTGCGGCGGGTTCCGGTCCCTTTCCCGGGTACAGGAGCGTGTCTTCGGCCCCAGAAGCTCCGTCGTTCCGCTGAACCGTCATGTTCCACCGTGAAGGAAGAAGCGGGACATGAGCCGCGGCAGGAAGCTCGCCCCCTGGCCGGCTGCAGTATGAGAGGAATGTCCAGCCCCCCTCCCCCTCACAACTACTCCAGCTAATGGAAACTGGATGAAAAAGTTTTTTGGAGCAGGGAACACCCCCCCCCCCTTCCTCCTCCTCCTCCTTCTGTTTTGGTGATCGAACCAATCACATGTTTCCAAGACACATAAAGGAGCCGGCCGTCTGAAACATGACAGAAAGTCTTTATTTCATTATAATCTCCGTGTAAATGTGTGAATGTTGGTCTTAAGGATGTGTGACAGAGTGAGAAGTCTGTTCATGAACTCCGAGACGGAGGAAGTTGAAAGGGGAGTCTGAAGGAGGAACACTGGAGGATGACAAAGGGGCTTTGTGAGTCGGAACTCTGCTGCCTTCAAGGGCCGCTGCAAGTGTCGGAATTTAGAGAGGCAACGCACGTGCCAACTACCCTGCTGTTCCTGCAGAGGTACTCTGTGTGGTCCGACATGAGACCCGGCCTGGAAGCCCAGATATCCACACGGGTCCCGTCAGAGCTCAGAGCGGTCTGAGGAAACTACGGGGGAGGAGCCTCTGTGACAGACAGGTGACGTCACACATCGTGATGCGCCAGGGAGACCACAAGACCCCAGAGGAGATGTGTGTGGGAAGATGTGGGACACGTTACTGAGAGGTCGTCTCCCATTTTTACATCCATCTGACTTGGATAATAAACCCAGGAGACATGGAGGAATTCAGATTACCAAGGTTACCAAGGTTCAGTCTGCACCCGCACATCAGCACACCTCTCCTCAGGTGTGATTCTGAGACACAACTCTGCATAAAAATCTCTGAGAATCACCCAGTTATAGTTTCTCTCCTCGTTTCAGCTGCTTCTCCTTTTCTTTGCCCTGTTTTTTTTACAACTCTGCTGAAGTCTGCACAGTTTCTGCTGACTCATCAGTTTCCCTGCTGGATGCAGCGATGGCAGCAGAGAGATGGCAGCAGAGAAATGGCAGCAGAGAGATGGCAGCAGAGATGGCAGCAGAGAGATGGCAGCAGAGAGATGGCAGCAGAGAGATGGCAGCAGAGAGATGGCAGCAGAGAGATGGCAGCAGAGATGGCAGCAGAGAGATGGCAGCAGAGATATGGCAGCAGAGAGATGGCAGCAGAGATATGGCAGCAGAGAGATGGCAGCAGAGATGGCAGCAGAGATGGCAGCAGAGAGATGGCAGCAGAGATATGGCAGCAGAGATGGCAGCAGAGAGATGGCAGCAGAGATGGCAGCAGAGAGATGGCAGCAGAGAGATGGCAGCAGAGATGGCAGCAGAGATGGCAGCAGAGATGGCAGCAGAGAGATGGCAGCAGAGATATGGCAGCAGAGATGGCAGCAGAGAGATGGCAGCAGAGATGGCAGCAGAGAGATGGCAGCAGAGATGGCAGCAGAGAGATGGCAGCAGAGATATGGCAGCAGAGAGATGGCAGCAGAGATGGCAGCAGAGAGATGGCAGCAGAGATATGGCAGCAGAGAGATGGCAGCAGAGATGGCAGCAGAGATGGCAGCAGAGATGGCAGCAGAGATATGGCAGCAGAGATGGCAGCAGAGAGATGGCAGCAGAGATGGCAGCAGAGAGATGGCAGCAGAGATATGGCAGCAGAGAGATGGCAGCAGAGATGGCAGCAGAGAGATGGCAGCAGAGATGGCAGCAGAGAGATGGCAGCAGAGATATGGCAGCAGAGAGATGGCAGCAGAGATGGCAGCAGAGAGATGGCAGCAGAGATATGGCAGCAGAGAGATGGCAGCAGAGAGATGGCAGCAGAGATATGGCAGCAGAGAGATGGCAGCAGAGATGGCAGCAGAGATGGCAGCAGAGATGGCAGCAGAGATATGGCAGCAGAGATGGCAGCAGAGAGATGGCAGCAGAGATGGCAGCAGAGAGATGGCAGCAGAGATATGGCAGCAGAGAGATGGCAGCAGAGATGGCAGCAGAGAGATGGCAGCAGAGATGGCAGCAGAGAGATGGCAGCAGAGATGGCAGCAGAGAGATGGCAGCAGAGATATGGCAGCAGAGAGATGGCAGCAGAGATGGCAGCAGAGAGATGGCAGCAGAGATATGGCAGCAGAGAGATGGCAGCAGAGAGATGGCAGCAGAGATGGCAGCAGAGAGATGGCAGCAGAGATGGCAGCAGAGATGGCAGCAGAGAGATGGCAGCAGAGATATGGCAGCAGAGAGATGGCAGCAGAGATATGGCAGCAGAGATGGCAGCAGAGAGATGGCAGCAGAGATATGGCAGCAGAGAGATGGCAGCAGAGATATGGCAGCAGAGAGATGGCAGCAGAGATATGGCAGCAGAGAGATGGCAGCAGAGATGGCAGCAGAGATGGCAGCAGAGAGATGGCAGCAGACTCACCTGAACTCCACCACCATAACAGTTTGGTTGTTCTGTCCTGCAGCATTGACTTCTAAAGACAGGATCCAATCAGAACGTGGGACATCATCTCACCTGAGAGGACCTCAGAGCTGCATGCTGCATCCTCTGGACCCATGACACCTCCTCCAGTCCTCACAGGTCCCAGACCGGAGGAGGTTCTGGTTCTGGATGGCTTCACAGCTTCATTAAGATACTGCATTAACTTGTCCATCAGATGTTTCTTCTAATTCATGTTGTGGTTTTAGTGTGTGTGTCTGTGTGTGTGCTTGTGTGTCTATGTGTGTGTGTTTTGTGTTTGTGTGTGTGTGTGTGCGTGTGTGTTTTGTGTGTGTGTCTGTCTGTGTGGTCCACCGTGTCAGAGAGGAAGTGGTTTTTATTTTCATCCTTTCAGATCAACTTAGTTTGATATTAAAAAAATAGAGTTAAATATTCACACTTTGAATTTACGAACATTATTTCCTGTCAGGTCTGCTAAGGCCAGTGGGACGGTGGCACGGCGCCCTCTAGTGGACTCTCAGCTCTATTTCACGCTGGTGTTTGATTGGCTGGTGTCACCGCTGCAGAGAACAACCTCCCTCAGACAGAAGTCCACTGAGATCCTCCTCCTGTCAGGACTGTGTCTTCCTCAGCCTCCATCATTACTGTTCAGTGGGGTGAGGTCAGGTGACCAAGGAGGACCAGTCAGACTGCTCGGTCTTCTTTCCTGCTGCAGCATGAATCCACCTGTAGACAGGTACAGAGAGGGGAACACATCTGTAGCAGCTCAGATCACCTGCTCCTCTCACCTGTTCTTCTCACCTGCTCCTCTCACCTACTCCTCTCACCTGTTCTTCTCACCTGCTCCTCTCACCTGCTCCTCTCACCTACTCCTCTCACCTGCTCCTCTCACCTGCTCCTCTCACCTACTCCTCTCACCTGTTCCTCACCTGCTCCTCTCACCTGCTCCTCTCACCTGCTCCTCTCACCTGTTCTTCTCACCTACTCCTCTCACCTGTTCTTCTCACCTGCTCCTCTCACCTGCTCCTCTCACCTACTCCTCTCACCTGCTCCTCTCACCTGTTCTTCTCACCTACTCCTCTCACCTGTTCTTCTCACCTGCTCCTCTCACCTGCTCCTCTCACCTACTCCTCTCACCTGCTCCTCTCACCTGCTCCTCTCACCTACTCCTCTCACCTGTTCCTCACCTGTTCCTCTCACCTGCTCCTCTCACCTGCTCCTCTCACCTGCTCCTCTCACCTGTTCTTCTCACCTGCTCCTCTCACCTGCTCCTCTCACCTGTTCCTCTCACCTACTCCTCTCACCTGCTCCTCTCACCTGTTCTTCTCACCTGTTCCTCTCACCTACTCCTCTCACCTGTTCCTCTCACCTGCTCCTCTCACCTGTTCCTCTCACCTGCTCCTCTCACCTGCTCCTCTCACCTGTTCCTCACCTGCTCCTCTCACCTGTTCCTCTCACCTGCTCCTCTCACCTGCTCCTCTCACCTACTCCTCTCACCTGCTCCTCTCACCTGCTCCTCTCACCTACTCCTCTCACCTGTTCCTCACCTACTCCTCTCACCTGTTCTTCTCACCTGCTCCTCTCACCTGCTCCTCTCACCTGCTCCTCTCACCTGTTCTTCTCACCTGCTCCTCTCACCTGCTCCTCTCACCTGCTCCTCTCACCTGCTCCTCTCACCTGTTCTTCTCACCTGTTCTTCTCACCTGCTCCTCTCACCTGTTCCTCTCACCTGCTCCTCTCACCTGTTCCTCACCTGCTCCTCTCACCTGTTCTTCTCACCTACTCCTCTCACCTGTTCTTCTCACCTGCTCCTCTCACCTGCTCCTCTCACCTGTTCTTCTCACCTGCTCCTCTCACCTGCTCCTCTCACCTGCTCCTCTCACCTGTTCCTCTCACCTGCTCCTCTCACCTGCTCCTCTCACCTGTTCTTCTCACCTGCTCCTCTCACCTACTCCTCTCACCTGCTCCTCTCACCTGCTCCTCTCACCTGTTCTTCTCACCTGCTCCTCTCACCTGCTCCTCTCACCTGTTCCTCTCACCTGCTCCTCTCACCTGCTCCTCTCACCTGTTCCTCTCACCTGCTCCTCTCACCTGCTCCTCTCACCTGTTCTTCTCACCTGTTCTTCTCACCTGCTCCTCTCACCTGCTCCTCTCACCTGTTCCTCTCACCTGCTCCTCTCACCTGTTCTTCTCACCTGCTCCTCTCACCTGTTCTTCTCACCTGCTCCTCTCACCTGCTCCTCTCACCTGTTCCTCACCTGCTCCTCTCACCTGTTCTTCTCACCTGCTCCTCTCACCTGTTCTTCTCACCTGCTCCTCTCACCTACTCCTCTCACCTGCTCCTCTCACCTGCTCCTCTCACCTACTCCTCTCACCTGTTCCTCACCTACTCCTCTCACCTGTTCTTCTCACCTGCTCCTCTCACCTGCTCCTCTCACCTGCTCCTCTCACCTGTTCTTCTCACCTGCTCCTCTCACCTGCTCCTCTCACCTGCTCCTCTCACCTGTTCTTCTCACCTGTTCTTCTCACCTGCTCCTCTCACCTGTTCCTCTCACCTGCTCCTCTCACCTGTTCCTCACCTGCTCCTCTCACCTGTTCTTCTCACCTACTCCTCTCACCTGTTCTTCTCACCTGCTCCTCTCACCTGCTCCTCTCACCTGTTCTTCTCACCTGTTCCTCTCACCTGCTCCTCTCACCTGCTCCTCTCACCTGTTCCTCTCACCTGCTCCTCTCACCTGCTCCTCTCACCTGTTCTTCTCACCTGCTCCTCTCACCTACTCCTCTCACCTGCTCCTCTCACCTGCTCCTCTCACCTGCTCCTCTCACCTGTTCTTCTCACCTGCTCCTCTCACCTGCTCCTCTCACCTGTTCCTCTCACCTGCTCCTCTCACCTGCTCCTCTCACCTGTTCTTCTCACCTGCTCCTCTCACCTACTCCTCTCACCTGCTCCTCTCACCTGCTCCTCTCACCTGCTCCTCTCACCTGTTCTTCTCACCTGCTCCTCTCACCTGCTCCTCTCACCTGTTCTTCTCACCTGCTCCTCTCACCTGCTCCTCTCACCTGTTCTTCTCACCTGCTCCTCTCACCTGCTCCTCTCACCTACTCCTCTCACCTGTTCCTCTCACCTGCTCCTCTCACCTGCTCCTCTCACCTGTTCTTCTCACCTGCTCCTCTCACCTGCTCCTCTCACCTGTTCTTCTCACCTGCTCCTCTCACCTACTCCTCTCACCTGTTCTTCTCACCTGCTCCTCTCACCTGCTCCTCTCACCTACTCCTCTCACCTGTTCCTCTCACCTGCTCCTCTCACCTGCTCCTCTCACCTGTTCTTCTCACCTGCTCCTCTCACCTGCTCCTCTCACCTGTTCTTCTCACCTGCTCCTCTCACCTACTCCTCTCACCTGTTCTTCTCACCTGCTCCTCTCACCTGCTCCTCTCACCTGTTCTTCTCACCTGCTCCTCTCACCTGTTCTTCTCACCTACTCCTCTCACCTGTTCTTCTCACCTGCTCCTCTCACCTGCTCCTCTCACCTACTCCTCTCACCTGTTCTTCTCACCTGCTCCTCTCACCTGCTCCTCTCACCTGTTCTTCTCACCTGCTCCTCTCACCTACTCCTCTCACCTGTTCTTCTCACCTGCTCCTCTCACCTGCTCCTCTCACCTGCTCCTCTCACCTGTTCTTCTCACCTGCTCCTCTCACCTGCTCCTCTCACCTGTTCTTCTCACCTGCTCCTCTCACCTACTCCTCTCACCTGTTCTTCTCACCTGCTCCTCTCACCTGCTCCTCTCACCTGTTCTTCTCACCTGCTCCTCTCACCTGTTCTTCTCACCTACTCCTCTCACCTGTTCTTCTCACCTACTCCTCTCACCTGCTCCTCTCACCTGCTCCTCTCACCTGTTCTTCTCACCTGCTCCTCTCACCTACTCCTCTCACCTGTTCTTCTCACCTACTCCTCTCACCTGTTCTTCTCACCTGCTCCTCTCACCTACTCCTCTCACCTGTTCTTCTCACCTGCTCCTCTCACCTGCTCCTCTCACCTGCTCCTCTCACCTACTCCTCTCACCTGTTCTTCTCACCTACTCCTCTCACCTGTTCTTCTCACCTGCTCCTCTCACCTACTCCTCTCACCTGTTCTTCTCACCTGCTCCTCTCACCTACTCCTCTCACCTGCTCCTCTCACCTGCTCCTCTCACCTGTTCTTCTCACCTGCTCCTCTCACCTACTCCTCTCACCTGTTCTTCTCACCTACTCCTCTCACCTGTTCTTCTCACCTGCTCCTCTCACCTACTCCTCTCACCTGTTCTTCTCACCTGCTCCTCTCACCTGTTCTTCTCACCTGCTCCTCTCACCTACTCCTCTCACCTGTTCTTCTCACCTGCTCCTCTCACCTGCTCCTCTCACCTGTTCTTCTCACCTGCTCCTCTCACCTGCTCCTCTCACCTGCTCCTCTCACCTACTCCTCTCACCTGTTCTTCTCACCTGCTCCTCTCACCTGCTCCTCTCACCTGTTCTTCTCACCTGCTCCTCTCACCTACTCCTCTCACCTGTTCTTCTCACCTGCTCCTCTCACCTGCTCCTCTCACCTGCTCCTCTCACCTGTTCTTCTCACCTGCTCCTCTCACCTGCTCCTCTCACCTGTTCTTCTCACCTGCTCCTCTCACCTACTCCTCTCACCTGTTCTTCTCACCTGCTCCTCTCACCTGCTCCTCTCACCTGTTCTTCTCACCTGCTCCTCTCACCTGTTCTTCTCACCTACTCCTCTCACCTGTTCTTCTCACCTGCTCCTCTCACCTGCTCCTCTCACCTGTTCTTCTCACCTGCTCCTCTCACCTGTTCTTCTCACCTGCTCCTCTCACCTGCTCCTCTCACCTACTCCTCTCACCTGCTCCTCTCACCTGCTCCTCTCACCTGTTCTTCTCACCTGCTCCTCTCACCTGCTCCTCTCACCTGTTCTTCTCACCTGCTCCTCTCACCTGTTCTTCTCACCTACTCCTCTCACCTGTTCTTCTCACCTGCTCCTCTCACCTACTCCTCTCACCTGTTCTTCTCACCTGCTCCTCTCACCTGCTCCTCTCACCTGCTCCTCCTCGTATGTGATAGTGACGACAGTTTAATTTCCAAATATAAAGATATTAAATCACGTGTGAACATGTGACCAATCCAGCAGCAGGCCACGTGACACTGTTCACCTGCAGCTTCCTTCAGACCACCGGAGACAAAAGGTCTCAGGACCGCGTTTACACCGAACCCGGGACATTACACAGTAAATACCGCGGTGAGTCGATAACAGCGTCTTCATGTGTTGTTTTGTTTCAGAAGAAAACTTCATGAAACGGTGAAATGAAGCAGTTAGTAGCCGTTAGCAGTTAGTAGCCGTTAGCAGTTAGTAGCCGTTAGCAGTTAGTAGCCGTTAGCAGTTAGTAGCCGTTAGCCGGTAGAGCTGAGGCGCAGCGTTAGCTAACTTCATGCCAGTGAGCTTTGACATTATTTCATAAAATATCTTTTATTTTGATAATTCTGACGCTCAGCATAAACCAGCTGACAACTTGTCCTGTAATATTCATGAGCAGTAAACCCTGTTCTGACCAGTGAGGTCTGACATCAACCAGAGAAGATAACGATGCTAACGGTTCTGTTAAAGGGAAGTCCACCGCTGTTATCATCATGCAGCAATTATACTAACAGATCCTCCTATACAGTATACTATATACTATATACTGTATACTATATACTATATACTGTATACTATATACTATATACTATATACAGTATACTATATACTATATACTGTATACTGTATACTATATACTGTATACTATATACTATATACTGTATACTATATACTATATACTATATACAGTATACTATATACTATATACTATATACTGTATACTATATACTGTATACTATATACTGTATACTGTATACTATATACTGTATACTATATACTATATACTATATACTGTATACTATATACTGTATACTATATACTGTATACTATATACTATATACTATATACTGTATACTATATACTGTATACTATATACTATATACTGTATACTATATACTATATACTATATACAGTATACTATATACTATATACTGTATACTATATACTGTATACTATATACTATATACTGTATACTATATACTATATACTGTATACTATATACTATATACTGTATACTATATACTATATACTATATACAGTATACTATATACTATATACTGTATACTATATACTATATACTGTATACTATATACTGTATACTATATACTGTATACTATATACTATATACTGTATACTATATACTATATACTGTATACTATATACTATATACTATATACAGTATACTATATACTATATACTGTATACTATATACTATATACTATATACTGTATACTATATACTATATACTGTATACTATATACTATATACTATATACAGTATACTATATACTATATACTGTATACTATATACTATATACTGTATACTATATACTGTATACTATATACTGTATACTATATACTATATACTGTATACTATATACTATATACTGTATACTATATACTATATACTATATACTATATACAGTATACTATATACTATATACAGTATACTATATACTATATACAGTATACTATATACTATATACTGTATACTATATACTGTATACTATATACTATATACTGTATACTATATACTATATACTATATACTGTATACTATATACTATATACTGTATACTATATACTATATACTGTATACTATATACTGTATACTATATACTGTATACTATATACTATATACTATATACTGTATACTATCAGGAGGACAGATGTGATATTATGGTCTGTTCCACAATGTGGTGAATTTCCCTCATAAACGATGAAATGTTTTGTCTATAAAAGTTGAATGTGTATTTACTGTCTGAGCATGAAGATGAATAAAATGGAGGACTTCTTGTTCCAGCGCTTCAGTCACTGGATTTATTCCCTAAAGTGCAGGGGGTCGGTGAGGGGGTCGGTGAGGGGGTCGGTGAGGGGGTCGGTCTGGACGCTGCTGCCCAGGATGTGTGCGCTGCCCGGCCCGGTCCATATGGGTGTGGTGAGGACGGGGGGGGACCACGCCCAGCTGCACCGCTTCACCCTGGAGAGGAACCTGAGCCGGATGGAGAAGCTGCTGAAGAAGGGTACATATTCCTGGTGGACACGGACCGCGTCCTGGTAGGAACCTGGTCGGTCCGCTCTGTGATGGTGAACCGGCGGTTCTGTGTCTCCTGGTGTCTACAGGGGTGGAGGTGAACTGTGAGAACCACCTGGGGCAGACGCCGCTGTTCTGCGCTGCCCTGTCGGGCCACGCCAAGGTGACGGAGCTGCTCCTGCATTATGGAGCGGACCCCAACCAGTAAGTCTGGGACCTCCGAGGTCCAGTTCAGAGTGATGCAGTGGTTCTGCTTTAAAAGGAAGAGTAGGTGACTCAGTCAAAAAACATCTGCAACTCTAATACCAACAAGTCATGATGTCACTCTGACTTCATCGTCTCAGCTGTGAGCGGCTTGTTGTTCCATCAGCAGGACACGTTACTGTATATACATATACATATATATATACATATATATATACACAACAGGAAAACACTCCAGTCAGCAGGCGCATATTGATGAGTCATCATTTAATGTGATGTCACTGAGTGGATGAAAGAAGGCCAGCAGAGTCTCAGTCAGCAGTTTCATGTATCAAGAGATCATCTCAACATTTCAGGATTCAGAGCAGATGGAGGCCACAGCTGATATTTCAGTACACCTGCTATATATTTAAGTAATGTTTCATTCATAATATTCATGATAATATTATTATATATATTGTATTCATAATATTTCATGCTAATCTCATTTCAGGTTTAATATGACAGACCTGCAGAGCTGTTTGTAACTATTGTTAAAAATGTCATAAAATGTAAAGTTTATATATATATATATATATATATATATATATATATATAAAAAATATAAAAGTTATAATTCTCAGAAAGACATTCCTATTATTGGAACATATCATGAACGTCTCGTGAACATCTTGTGAACGTGGCCGTGGTTCCACCTCTGGAGAACCATATCTGTCAGACACCATGTTGATGTTTGTTGGTTTATAGTCGCTGTGCGGACCGCAGCACCCCCGTGCATGCAGGCGTGTTCTCCTGTAGCCCCTCGGTGGTGAGAGGCCTGCTGAACGCTGGAGGAGATCTCAGACTGCACGACGAAAACGGCAGGACGCCCTTCGACTGGCTCAGAGGTGCACAGAAGGACAGCAGGACCGCGGTCAGTGCACACAGGGACACAGGGACACAGGGACGGTCACTCAGATTAACCCACCCGCTAACGTCTGGGCCCCTTTTAATAAAATCACAGGAAGCCAGTGAGACACGGAGGCTGCAGTCCTTTAGAGTCAACTGACTGATTGACTGACAAGCAGCCTAAACAGTGTGCAGCTACGTTCCTGCTCTCTGGTGTCTGTCACCATCCTCAACGTCTCATGTCCATTCAACGCTGCGCCTGAGTGTCATAATGAGACGTTACCTCACTAACGAATAACCAGGATGTGCAGATAAGAAGAATCAACACCACAATACTGTTCCTGGGTGTGTTGGTGAGGGACAATGAGGATGGAGATGATGAATGTGTTACAGTGATATTAGCAGGGGAGGAAGATTGTTTTATGAATCATGAATCTGACATCATTCAGTTGTTATGATGATGTGTCACAGAAATGCTCAGACAGGAAGTGGTTCACTAAGTGAGTGTGTCTGATGGAGGTGACTACAGTTTGCTGGATGTTCCACTGATGTCAAGCTGTAGCTCCTCTTCCTCTTCGTCCTCCTCCTCGTCTTCCTCCTCCTCATCCTCCTCCTCTTCTTCCTCCTCGTCCTCCCCCTCCTCCTCGTCCTCTTCCTCTTCCTCGTCCTCCTCTTCGTCCTCCTCCTCGTCCTCCTCCTCCTCGTCCTCCTCTTCGTCTTCCTCCTCCTCATCCTCCTCCTCGTCCTCCTCCTCCTCTGTAGATGCAGGACTTCCTGGAGAGCTGTATGTCCTCTATGCAGCAGCTCTGTCAGAGAGCATCTGTGAGCACGCTGTCCTGCGTCTCCATCTCCACACCACCGCTGTCTCTGCTGGAACGCATCAGATCACGGTACGCTGCAGGGAACCATCATCATATATCTCTACCACGTCATTTGGTTTCTTATTCAGTGTCTGTTTGGGTTCTTTCATCCTGACCATTACGTAATTTAATTTATTAGAGAACAGCTGAGAAAATGTACAAAAGAAAGCAGATGTGTGAACTTTCTGATGGAGTCTAACAGAGTCTAACAGAGAGTCTAACAGAGTCTAATAGAGAGTCTAACAGAGAGTTTAACAGAGAGTCTAACAGTCTAATAGAGAGTCTAACAGAGGGTCTAACAGAGGGTCTAAAAGAGAGTCTAACACAGAGTCTAATAGAGAGTCTAACAGAGGGTCTAACAGAGGGTCTAAAAGAGAGTCTAATAGAGAGTCTAATAGAGAGTCTAACAGAGAGTTTAACAGAGAGTCTAACAGTCTAATAGAGAGTCTAACAGAGGGTCTAACAGAGGGTCTAAAAGAGAGTCTAACAGAGTCTAACACAGAGTCTAATAGAGAGTCTAACAGAGGGTCTAACAGACGGTCTAAAAGAGAGTCTAACAGAGTCTAACAGAGTCTAATAGAGAGTCGAACAGAGTCTTAACAGAGAGTCTAATAGAGAGCAGTCTAACAGAGTCTAATAGAGAGTCGAACAGAGTCTAATAGAGAGTCGAACAGAGAGTTTAACAGAGTCTAATAGAGAGTCTAACAGAGTCGAACAGAGTTTAACAGAGTCTAATAGAGAGTCTAACAGAGTTTAACAGAGTCTAATAGAGAGTCGAACAGAGTCTAACAGAGAGTCTAACAGTCTAATAGAGAGTTGGAACAGAGTCTAATAGCGAGTCGAACAGAGTCTAACAGAGAGTAATAGAGAGTCGAACAGAGTCTAACAGAGAGTTTAACAGAGAGTCTAATAGAGAGTCGAACAGAGTCTAGCAGAGAGTCTAACAGAGAGTTTAACAGAGAGTCTGACAGAGTCTAATAGAGAGTCTAACAGAGAGTTTAACAGAGAGTCTGACAGAGTCTAATAGAGAGTCGAACAGAGTCTAACAGAGTTTAACAGAGTCGAACAGAGTCTAATAGAGAGTCTAACAGAGTTTAACAGAGAGTCGAACAGAGTCTAATAGAGAGTCTAATAGAGAGTCTAACAGAGGGTCTAACAGAGGGTCTAATAGAGGGTCTAACAGAGACTTTAACAGAGAGTCTAACAGTCTAACAGAGAGTCTAACAGAGTCTAATAGAGAGTTTAACAGAGAGTCGAACAGAGTCTAATAGAGAGTCTAACAGAGGGTCTAACAGAGGGTCTAACAGAGGGTCTAAAAGAGAGTCTAACAAGAGGGTCTAACAGAGGGTCTAACAGAGGGTCTAAAAGAGAGTCTAACAAGAGTGTCCAATAGAGAGTCTACCAGAGAGTCAACCAGAGAGTCTAACAGAGTCTAATAGAGAGTCTAACGGAGGGTCTAACAGAGTCTTACAGAGAGTCTTACAGAGAGTCTGACAGAGAGTCTGACAGAGTCTAACATAGAGTCTAACAGAGGGTCTAACGGAGTCTAACAGAGAGTCTTACAGAGAGTCTGACAGAGAGTCTAACACAGAGTCTAACAAAGAGTCTGACAGAGAGTCTAACAGAGGGTCTAACAGAGAGTCTAACAGAGAGTCTAACAGAGTCTAACAGAGTCTTACAGAGAGTCTGACAGAGAGTCTGACAGAGTCTAACATAGAGTCTAACAGAGGGTCTAACGGAGTCTAACAGAGAGTCTTACAGAGAGTCTGACAGAGAGTCTAACACAGAGTCTAACAAAGAGTCTGACAGAGAGTCTAACAGAGGGTCTAACAGAGAGTCTAACAGAGAGTCTAACAGAGAGTCTAACAGAGTCTAATAGAGAGTCTGACAGAGAGTCTGACAGAGAGTCTAACAAAGAGTCTGACAGAGAGTCTAACAGAGAGTCTTACAGAGAGTCTGACAGAGAGTCTAACAAAGAGTCTGACAGAGAGTCTAACAGAGTCTGACAGAGAGTCTAACAGTCTAACAGAGAGTCTGACAGAGAGTCTAACAGTCTAATAGAGAGTTTAACAGAGAGTCTAACAGAGAGTTTAACAGAGTCTAATAGAGAGTCTAACAGAGAGTCTAACAGAGTCTAATAGAGAGTTTAACAGAGAGTCTAACAGAGAGTTTAACAGAGTCTAATAGAGAGTCTAATAGAGAGTCTAACAGAGGGTCTAACAGAGGGTCTAAAAGAGAGTCTAACAGAGGGTCTAACAGAGGGTCTAACAGAGAGTCCAACAGAGGGTCTAACAGAGGGTCTAACAGAGAGTCTAACAGAGAGTCTAACAGAGAGTCTAACAGAGTCTGACAGAGAGTTTAATAGAGAGTCTAACAAAGAGTCTGACAGAGAGTCTAACAGTCTAACAGAGAGTCTAACAGAGTCTAAAATAGTCTAATAGAGTGTAATAGAGTCTAATAGAGAGTCGAACAGAGTCTAACAGAGAGTTTAACAGAGTCTAACACAGTCTAATAGAGAGTCTAACAGAGTTTAACAGAGAGTCTAACGGAGTCTAATAGAGAGTCTAATAGAGAGTCTAACAGAGGGTCTAACAGAGAGTCTAATAGAGAGTCTAATAGAGAGTCTAACAGAGGGTTTAACAGAGAGTCTAACAGAGTCTAACAGAGAGTCTAACAGAGGGTCTAACAGAGGGTCTAACAGAGAGTCTAACAGAGAGTCTAATAGAGAGTCTAACAGAGAGTCTAACAGAGAGTCTAACAGAGGGTTTAACAGAGAGTCTAACAGAGTCTAACAGAGAGTTTAACAGAGTCTAATAGAGTCTAACATAGTTTAACAGAGAGTCTAACAGAGTCTAATAGAGAGTCTAACAGAGGGTCTAACAGAGGGTCTAATAGAGAGTCTAATAGAGAGTCTAATAGAGAGTCTAACAGAGAGTCTAACAGAGAGTCTAACAGAGTCTGACAGAGAGTTTAATAGAGAGTCTAACAAAGAGTCTGACAGAGAGTCTAACAGTCTAACAGAGAGTCTAACAGAGTCTAAAATAGTCTAATAGAGTGTAATAGAGTCTAATAGAGAGTCGAACAGAGTCTAACAGAGAGTTTAACAGAGTCTAACAGAGTCTAATAGAGAGTCTAACAGAGTTTAACAGAGAGTCTAACGGAGTCTAATAGAGAGTCTAATAGAGAGTCTAACAGAGGGTTTAACAGAGAGTCTAACAGAGTCTAACAGAGAGTCTAACAGAGGGTCTAACAGAGGGTCTAACAGAGAGTCTAACAGAGAGTCTAATAGAGAGTCTAACAGAGAGTCTAACAGAGAGTCTAACAGAGGGTTTAACAGAGAGTCTAACAGAGTCTAACAGAGAGTTTAACAGAGTCTAATAGAGTCTAACATAGTTTAACAGAGAGTCTAACAGAGTCTAATAGAGAGTCTAACAGAGGGTCTAATAGAGAGTCTAATAGAGAGTCTAATAGAGAGTCTAACAGAGAGTCTAACAGAGGGTTTAACAGAGAGTTTAACAGAGTCTAATAGAGTCTAACATAGTTTAACAGAGAGTCTAACAGAGTCTAATAGAGAGTCTAACAGAGGGTCTAACAGAGGGTCTAATAGAGAGTCTAATAGAGAGTCTAACAGAGAGTCTAACAGAGGGTTTAACAGAGAGTCTAACAGAGTCTAATAGAGAGTCTAACAGAGTCTAACAGAGAGTCTAACAGAGAGTCTAACAGAGTCTAACAGAGTTTAACAGAGTCTAATAGATTCTAACAGAGTTTAACAGAGAGTCTAACAGAGTCTAGCAGAGTTTAACAGAGAGTCTAACAGAGTCTAATAGAGAGTCTAACAGAGGGTCTAACAGAGGGTCTGAAAGAGAATCTAACAGAGTCTAATAGAGAGTCTAACAGAGTCTAATAGAGAGTCTAACAGAGGGTCTAACAGAGGGTCTAAAAGAGAGTCTAACAGAGAGTCTCATAGAGAGTCTAACAGAGAGTCTAACAGAGTCTTACAGAGAGTCTTACAGAGAGTCTAACAGAGGGTCTAACAGAGAGTCTAACAGAGAGTCTAATAGAGAGTCTAACAGAGAGTCTACCAGAGAGTCTAACAGAGGGTCCAACAGAGAGTCTACCAGAGAGTCTAACAGAGGGTCTAACAGAGCCTAACAGAGAGTCTAACAGAGTCTAACAGAGAGTATAACCGAGTCTAACAGAGAGTCTAATAGAGAGTCTAACAGAGTCTAATAGAGAGTCTAACAGAGAGTCTAACAGAGAGTTTAACAGAGAGTCTAACAGAGAGTCTAACAGAGTCTAATAGAGGGTCTAACAGAGGGTCTAACAGAGTGTCCAATAGAGAGTCTACCAGAGAGTCAACCAGAGAGTCTAACAGAGTCTAACAGAGAGTCTAACAGAGAGTCTAACATAGTCTAACAGAGTCTAACAGAGAGTTTAACAGAGAGTCTAACAGAGTCTAACAGAGAGTCGAACAGAGTCTAACAGAGAGTCTAATAGAGAGTCTAACAGTCTAATAGAGAGTCTAATAGAGTCTAACAGAGTCTAATAGAGAGTCTAATAGAGAGTCTAACAGAGGGTCTAACAGAGTCTAACAGAGAGTCTTACAGAGAGTCTGACAGAGAGTCTAACAGATGGTCTAACAGAGAGTCTAACAGAGAGTCTGACAGAGAGTCTGACAGAGTCTAACATAGAGTCTAACAGAGGGTCTAACAGAGAGTCTGACAGAGGGTTCAACAGAGGGTCTAACAGAGGGTCTAACAGAGAGTCTAACAGAGTGTCCAATAGAGAGTCTACCAGAGAGTCAACCAGAGAGTCTAACAGAGTCTAACAGAGAGTCTAACAGAGGGTCTGACAGAGAGTCTGACAGAGAGTCTAACAGAGAGTCTGACAGAGAGTCTAACAGAGTCTAATAGAGAGTCTAACAGAGGGTCTAACATAGAGTCCAACAGAGAGTCTAACAGAGGGTCTAACAGAGAGTCTAATAGAGAGTCTAACAGAGGGTCTAACAGAGAGTATAACCGAGTCTAACAGAGAGTCTAATAGAGGGTCTAACAGAGGGTCTAATAGAGAGTCTAACAGAGAGTCTAACATAGTCTAACAGAGAGTCTAATAGAGAGTCTAACAATCTAATAGAGAGTCTAATAGAGTCTAATAGAGTCTAACAGAGAGTCTAACAGAGTCTAATAGAGAGTCGAAAAAAGTCTAACAGAGAGTTTAACAGAGTCTAATAGAGTCTAACAGAGTTTAACAGAGAGTCTAACAGTCTAACAGAGTTTAACAGAGAGTCTAACAGAGTCTAATAGAGAGTCTAACAGAGGGTCTAACAGAGGGTCTAAAAGAGAATCTAACAGAGAGTCTAATAGAGAGTCTAACAGAGAGTCTAATAGAGAGTCTAACAGAGGGTCTAACAGAGGGTCTAAAAGAAAATCTAACAGAGAGTCTAATAGAGAGTCTAACAGAGTCTAATAGAGAGTCTAACAGAGGGTCTAACAGAGGGTCTAATAGAGAGTCTAATAGAGAGTCTAACAGAGGGTCTAACAGAGAGTCTAACAGAGTTTAACAGAGAGTCTAACAGAGTCTAACAGAGAGTCTAACAGAGGGTCTAACAGAGAGTCTAATAGAGAGTCTAACAGAGAGTCTAATAGAGAGTCTAATAGAGAGTCTAACAGAGAGTCTAACAGAGGGTCTAACAGAGGGTCTAACAGAGGGTCTAACAGAGAGTCTAATAGAGAGTCTAATAGAGAGTCTAACAGAGAGTTTAACAGAGAGTCTAACAGTCTAACAGAGAGTCTAACAGAGTCTAATAGAGAGTCTAACAGAGAGTCTAACAGAGAGTCCAACAGAGTCTTATAGAGAGTCTAACAGAGAGTCTAACAGAGGGTTTAACAGAGAGTCTAACAGAGTCTAACAGAGAGTTTAACAGAGTCTAATAGAGTCTAACATAGTTTAACAGAGAGTCTAACAGAGTCTAATAGAGAGTCTAACAGAGGGTCTAATAGAGAGTCTAATAGAGAGTCTAATAGAGAGTCTAACAGAGAGTCTAACAGAGGGTTTAACAGAGAGTTTAACAGAGTCTAATAGAGTCTAACATAGTTTAACAGAGAGTCTAACAGAGTCTAATAGAGAGTCTAACAGAGGGTCTAACAGAGGGTCTAATAGAGAGTCTAATAGAGAGTCTAACAGAGAGTCTAACAGAGGGTTTAACAGAGAGTCTAACAGAGTCTAATAGAGAGTCTAACAGAGTCTAACAGAGAGTCTAACAGAGAGTCTAACAGAGTCTAACAGAGTTTAACAGAGTCTAATAGATTCTAACAGAGTTTAACAGAGAGTCTAACAGAGTCTAGCAGAGTTTAACAGAGAGTCTAACAGAGTCTAATAGAGAGTCTAACAGAGGGTCTAACAGAGGGTCTGAAAGAGAATCTAACAGAGTCTAATAGAGAGTCTAACAGAGTCTAATAGAGAGTCTAACAGAGGGTCTAACAGAGGGTCTAAAAGAGAGTCTAACAGAGAGTCTCATAGAGAGTCTAACAGAGAGTCTAACAGAGTCTTACAGAGAGTCTTACAGAGAGTCTAACAGAGGGTCTAACAGAGAGTCTAACAGAGAGTCTAATAGAGAGTCTAACAGAGAGTCTACCAGAGAGTCTAACAGAGGGTCCAACAGAGAGTCTACCAGAGAGTCTAACAGAGGGTCTAACAGAGCCTAACAGAGAGTCTAACAGAGTCTAACAGAGAGTATAACCGAGTCTAACAGAGAGTCTAATAGAGAGTCTAACAGAGTCTAATAGAGAGTCTAACAGAGAGTCTAACAGAGAGTTTAACAGAGAGTCTAACAGAGAGTCTAACAGAGTCTAATAGAGGGTCTAACAGAGGGTCTAACAGAGTGTCCAATAGAGAGTCTACCAGAGAGTCAACCAGAGAGTCTAACAGAGTCTAACAGAGAGTCTAACAGAGAGTCTAACATAGTCTAACAGAGTCTAACAGAGAGTTTAACAGAGAGTCTAACAGAGTCTAACAGAGAGTCGAACAGAGTCTAACAGAGAGTCTAATAGAGAGTCTAACAGTCTAATAGAGAGTCTAATAGAGTCTAACAGAGTCTAATAGAGAGTCTAATAGAGAGTCTAACAGAGGGTCTAACAGAGTCTAACAGAGAGTCTTACAGAGAGTCTGACAGAGAGTCTAACAGATGGTCTAACAGAGAGTCTAACAGAGAGTCTGACAGAGAGTCTGACAGAGTCTAACATAGAGTCTAACAGAGGGTCTAACAGAGAGTCTGACAGAGGGTTCAATAGAGGGTCTAACAGAGGGTCTAACAGAGAGTCTAACAGAGTGTCCAATAGAGAGTCTACCAGAGAGTCAACCAGAGAGTCTAACAGAGTCTAACAGAGAGTCTAACAGAGGGTCTGACAGAGAGTCTGACAGAGAGTCTAACAGAGAGTCTGACAGAGAGTCTAACAGAGTCTAATAGAGAGTCTAACAGAGGGTCTAACATAGAGTCCAACAGAGAGTCTAACAGAGGGTCTAACAGAGAGTCTAATAGAGAGTCTAACAGAGGGTCTAACAGAGAGTATAACCGAGTCTAACAGAGAGTCTAATAGAGGGTCTAACAGAGGGTCTAATAGAGAGTCTAACAGAGAGTCTAACATAGTCTAACAGAGAGTCTAATAGAGAGTCTAACAATCTAATAGAGAGTCTAATAGAGTCTAATAGAGTCTAACAGAGAGTCTAACAGAGTCTAATAGAGAGTCGAAAAAAGTCTAACAGAGAGTTTAACAGAGTCTAATAGAGTCTAACAGAGTTTAACAGAGAGTCTAACAGTCTAACAGAGTTTAACAGAGAGTCTAACAGAGTCTAATAGAGAGTCTAACAGAGGGTCTAACAGAGGGTCTAAAAGAGAATCTAACAGAGAGTCTAATAGAGAGTCTAACAGAGAGTCTAATAGAGAGTCTAACAGAGGGTCTAACAGAGGGTCTAAAAGAAAATCTAACAGAGAGTCTAATAGAGAGTCTAACAGAGTCTAATAGAGAGTCTAACAGAGGGTCTAACAGAGGGTCTAATAGAGAGTCTAATAGAGAGTCTAACAGAGGGTCTAACAGAGAGTCTAACAGAGTTTAACAGAGAGTCTAACAGAGTCTAACAGAGAGTCTAACAGAGGGTCTAACAGAGAGTCTAATAGAGAGTCTAACAGAGAGTCTAATAGAGAGTCTAATAGAGAGTCTAACAGAGAGTCTAACAGAGGGTCTAACAGAGGGTCTAACAGAGGGTCTAACAGAGAGTCTAATAGAGAGTCTAATAGAGAGTCTAACAGAGAGTTTAACAGAGAGTCTAACAGTCTAACAGAGAGTCTAACAGAGTCTAATAGAGAGTCTAACAGAGAGTCTAACAGAGAGTCCAACAGAGTCTTATAGAGAGTCTAACAGAGGGTCTAACAGAGGGTCTAACAGAGGGTCTAAAAGAGAGTCTAACAGAGAGTCTAACAGAGTCTAATAGAGAGTCTAACAGAGGGTCTAACAGAGAGTCCAACAGAGAGTCTAACAGAGGGTCTAACAGAGAGTCTAACAGAGGGTCTGACAGAGAGTCTAACAGAGGGTCTATCAGAGAGTCTAATAGAGAGTCTAACAGAGGGTCTAACAGAGAGTATAACCGAGTCTAACAGAGAGTCTAATAGAGGGTCTAACAGAGGGTCTAATAGAGAGTCTAATAGAGAGTCTAACAGAGTCTAACAGAGAGTCTAACAGAGAGTTTAAAAGAGAGTCTAACAGTCTAACAGAGAGTCTAACAGAGTCTAACAGAGTCTAATAGAGAGTTTAACAGAGAGTCTAACAGAGAGTCTAACAGAGTCTAATAGAGAGTCTAATAGAGAGTCTAACAGAGGGTCTAACAGAGGGTCTAACAGAGGGTCTAAAAGAGAGTCTAACAGAGTCTAATAGAGAGTCTAACAGAGGGTCTAACAGAGAGTCCAACAGAGGGTCTAACAGAGAGTCTAACAGAGTGTCCAATAGAGAGTCTACCAGAGAGTCAACCAGAGAGTCTAACAGAGTCTAACAGAGAGTCTAACAGAGGGTCTAACGGAATCTAACAGAGAGTCTGACAGAGAGTCTGACAGAGAGTCTAACAGAGAGTCTAAGAGAGAGTCTGACAGAGAGTCTAACAGAGTCTAATAGAGAGTCTAACAGAGGGTCTAACAGAGAGTCCAACAGAGAGTCTAACAGAGGGTCTAACAGAGAGTCTAACAGAGGGTCTAACAGAGAGTATAACCGAGTCTAACAGAGAGTCTAATAGAGGGTCTAACAGAGGGTCTAATAGAGAGTCTAACAGAGAGTCTAACATAGTCTAACAGAGAGTCTAATAGAGAGTCTAACAGTCTAATAGAGAGTCTAATAGAGTCTAACAGAGAGTCTAACAGAGTCTAATAGAGAGTCTAAAATAGTCTAATAGAGTGTAATAGAGTCTAATAGAAAGTCGAACAGAGTCTAACAGAGAGTCTAACAGAGAGTCTAACAGAGTCTAATAGAGAGTCGAACAGAGTCTAACAGAGAGTCTAACAGAGAGTCTAACAGAGTCTAATAGAGAGTCGAACAGAGTCTAACAGAGAGTTTAACAGAGTCTAACAGAGAGTCTAACATAGTCTAACAGAGTCTAACAGAGAGTTTAACAGAGAGTCTAACATAGTCTAACAGAGTCTAACAGAGAGTTTAACAGAGAGTCTAACAGAGTCTAACAGAGAGTCGAACAGAGTCTAACAGAGAGTCTAATAGAGAGTCTAACAGTCTAATAGAGAGTCTAATAGAGTCTAACAGAGTCTAATAGAGAGTCTAATAGAGAGTCTAACAGAGGGTCTAACAGAGTCTAACAGAGAGTCTTACAGAGAGTCTGACAGAGAGTCTAACAGATGGTCTAACAGAGAGTCTAACAGAGAGTCTGACAGAGAGTCTGACAGAGTCTAACATAGAGTCTAACAGAGGGTCTAACAGAGAGTCTGACAGAGGGTTCAACAGAGGGTCTAACAGAGGGTCTAACAGAGAGTCTAACAGAGTGTCCAATAGAGAGTCTACCAGAGAGTCAACCAGAGAGTCTAACAGAGTCTAACAGAGAGTCTAACAGAGGGTCTGACAGAGAGTCTGACAGAGAGTCTAACAGAGAGTCTGACAGAGAGTCTAACAGAGTCTAATAGAGAGTCTAACAGAGGGTCTAACATAGAGTCCAACAGAGAGTCTAACAGAGGGTCTAACAGAGAGTCTAATAGAGAGTCTAACAGAGGGTCTAACAGAGAGTATAACCGAGTCTAACAGAGAGTCTAATAGAGGGTCTAACAGAGGGTCTAATAGAGAGTCTAACAGAGAGTCTAACATAGTCTAACAGAGAGTCTAATAGAGAGTCTAACAATCTAATAGAGAGTCTAATAGAGTCTAATAGAGTCTAACAGAGAGTCTAACAGAGTCTAATAGAGAGTCGAAAAAAGTCTAACAGAGAGTTTAACAGAGTCTAATAGAGTCTAACAGAGTTTAACAGAGAGTCTAACAGTCTAACAGAGTTTAACAGAGAGTCTAACAGAGTCTAATAGAGAGTCTAACAGAGGGTCTAACAGAGGGTCTAAAAGAGAATCTAACAGAGAGTCTAATAGAGAGTCTAACAGAGGGTCTAACAGAGGGTCTAAAAGAAAATCTAACAGAGAGTCTAATAGAGAGTCTAACAGAGTCTAATAGAGAGTCTAACAGAGGGTCTAACAGAGGGTCTAATAGAGAGTCTAATAGAGAGTCTAACAGAGGGTCTAACAGAGAGTCTAACAGAGTTTAACAGAGAGTCTAACAGAGTCTAACAGAGAGTCTAACAGAGGGTCTAACAGAGAGTCTAATAGAGAGTCTAACAGAGAGTCTAATAGAGAGTCTAATAGAGAGTCTAACAGAGAGTCTAACAGAGGGTCTAACAGAGGGTCTAACAGAGGGTCTAACAGAGAGTCTAATAGAGAGTCTAATAGAGAGTCTAACAGAGAGTTTAACAGAGAGTCTAACAGTCTAACAGAGAGTCTAACAGAGTCTAATAGAGAGTCTAACAGAGAGTCTAACAGAGAGTCCAACAGAGTCTTATAGAGAGTCTAACAGAGGGTCTAACAGAGGGTCTAACAGAGGGTCTAAAAGAGAGTCTAACAGAGAGTCTAACAGAGTCTAATAGAGAGTCTAACAGAGGGTCTAACAGAGAGTCCAACAGAGAGTCTAACAGAGGGTCTAACAGAGAGTCTAACAGAGGGTCTGACAGAGAGTCTAACAGAGGGTCTATCAGAGAGTCTAATAGAGAGTCTAACAGAGGGTCTAACAGAGAGTATAACCGAGTCTAACAGAGAGTCTAATAGAGGGTCTAACAGAGGGTCTAATAGAGAGTCTAATAGAGAGTCTAACAGAGTCTAACAGAGAGTCTAACAGAGAGTTTAAAAGAGAGTCTAACAGTCTAACAGAGAGTCTAACAGAGTCTAACAGAGTCTAATAGAGAGTTTAACAGAGAGTCTAACAGAGAGTCTAACAGAGTCTAATAGAGAGTCTAATAGAGAGTCTAACAGAGGGTCTAACAGAGGGTCTAACAGAGGGTCTAAAAGAGAGTCTAACAGAGTCTAATAGAGAGTCTAACAGAGGGTCTAACAGAGAGTCCAACAGAGGGTCTAACAGAGAGTCTAACAGAGTGTCCAATAGAGAGTCTACCAGAGAGTCAACCAGAGAGTCTAACAGAGTCTAACAGAGAGTCTAACAGAGGGTCTAACGGAATCTAACAGAGAGTCTGACAGAGAGTCTGACAGAGAGTCTAACAGAGAGTCTAAGAGAGAGTCTGACAGAGAGTCTAACAGAGTCTAATAGAGAGTCTAACAGAGGGTCTAACAGAGAGTCCAACAGAGAGTCTAACAGAGGGTCTAACAGAGAGTCTAACAGAGGGTCTAACAGAGAGTATAACCGAGTCTAACAGAGAGTCTAATAGAGGGTCTAACAGAGGGTCTAATAGAGAGTCTAACAGAGAGTCTAACATAGTCTAACAGAGAGTCTAATAGAGAGTCTAACAGTCTAATAGAGAGTCTAATAGAGTCTAACAGAGAGTCTAACAGAGTCTAATAGAGAGTCTAAAATAGTCTAATAGAGTGTAATAGAGTCTAATAGAAAGTCGAACAGAGTCTAACAGAGAGTCTAACAGAGAGTCTAACAGAGTCTAATAGAGAGTCGAACAGAGTCTAACAGAGAGTCTAACAGAGAGTCTAACAGAGTCTAATAGAGAGTCGAACAGAGTCTAACAGAGAGTTTAACAGAGTCTAACAGAGAGTCTAACATAGTCTAACAGAGTCTAACAGAGAGTTTAACAGAGAGTCTAACATAGTCTAACAGAGTCTAACAGAGAGTCTGACAGAGAGTCTGACAGAGAGTCTAACAGAGAGTCTAAGAGAGAGTCTGACAGAGAGTCTAACAGAGTCTAATAGAGAGTCTAACAGAGGGTCTAACAGAGAGTCCAACAGAGAGTCTAACAGAGGGTCTAACAGAGAGTCTAACAGAGGGTCTAACAGAGAGTATAACCGAGTCTAACAGAGAGTCTAATAGAGGGTCTAACAGAGGGTCTAAAAGAGAATCTAACAGAGAGTCTAATAGAGAGTCTAACAGAGAGTCTAATAGAGAGTCTAACAGAGGGTCTAACAGAGGGTCTAAAAGAAAATCTAACAGAGAGTCTAATAGAGAGTCTAACAGAGTCTAATAGAGAGTCTAACAGAGGGTCTAACAGGGTCTAATAGAGAGTCTAATAGAGAGTCTAACAGAGGGTCTAACAGAGAGTCTAACAGAGTTTAACAGAGAGTCTAACAGAGTCTAACAGAGGGTCTAACAGAGAGTCTAATAGAGAGTCTAACAGAGAGTCTAATAGAGAGTCTAATAGAGAGTCTAACAGAGAGTCTAACAGAGGGTCTAACAGAGGGTCTAACAGAGGGTCTAACAGAGAGTCTAATAGAGAGTCTAATAGAGAGTCTAACAGAGAGTTTAACAGAGAGTCTAACAGTCTAACAGAGAGTCTAACAGAGTCTAATAGAGAGTCTAACAGAGAGTCTAACAGAGAGTCCAACAGAGTCTTATAGAGAGTCTAACAGAGGGTCTAACAGAGGGTCTAACAGAGGGTCTAAAAGAGAGTCTAACAGAGAGTCTAACAGAGTCTAATAGAGAGTCTAACAGAGGGTCTAATAGAGAGTCCAACAGAGAGTCTAACAGAGGGTCTAACAGAGAGTCTAACAGAGGGTCTGACAGAGAGTCTAACAGAGGGTCTATCAGAGAGTCTAATAGAGAGTCTAACAGAGGGTCTAACAGAGAGTATAACCGAGTCTAACAGAGAGTCTAATAGAGGGTCTAACAGAGGGTCTAATAGAGAGTCTAATAGAGAGTCTAACAGAGTCTAACAGAGAGTCTAACAGAGAGTTTAAAAGAGAGTCTAACAGTCTAACAGAGAGTCTAACAGAGTCTAACAGAGTCTAATAGAGAGTTTAACAGAGAGTCTAACAGAGAGTCTAACAGAGTCTAATAGAGAGTCTAATAGAGAGTCTAACAGAGGGTCTAACAGAGGGTCTAACAGAGGGTCTAAAAGAGAGTCTAACAGAGTCTAATAGAGAGTCTAACAGAGGGTCTAACAGAGAGTCCAACAGAGGGTCTAACAGAGAGTCTAACAGAGTGTCCAATAGAGAGTCTACCAGAGAGTCAACCAGAGAGTCTAACAGAGTCTAACAGAGAGTCTAACAGAGGGTCTAACGGAATCTAACAGAGAGTCTGACAGAGAGTCTGACAGAGAGTCTAACAGAGAGTCTAAGAGAGAGTCTGACAGAGAGTCTAACAGAGTCTAATAGAGAGTCTAACAGAGGGTCTAACAGAGAGTCCAACAGAGAGTCTAACAGAGGGTCTAACAGAGAGTCTAACAGAGGGTCTAACAGAGAGTATAACCGAGTCTAACAGAGAGTCTAATAGAGGGTCTAACAGAGGGTCTAATAGAGAGTCTAACAGAGAGTCTAACATAGTCTAACAGAGAGTCTAATAGAGAGTCTAACAGTCTAATAGAGAGTCTAATAGAGTCTAACAGAGAGTCTAACAGAGTCTAATAGAGAGTCTAAAATAGTCTAATAGAGTGTAATAGAGTCTAATAGAAAGTCGAACAGAGTCTAACAGAGAGTCTAACAGAGAGTCTAACAGAGTCTAATAGAGAGTCGAACAGAGTCTAACAGAGAGTCTAACAGAGAGTCTAACAGAGTCTAATAGAGAGTCGAACAGAGTCTAACAGAGAGTTTAACAGAGTCTAACAGAGAGTCTAACATAGTCTAACAGAGTCTAACAGAGAGTTTAACAGAGAGTCTAACATAGTCTAACAGAGTCTAACAGAGAGTCTGACAGAGAGTCTGACAGAGAGTCTAACAGAGAGTCTAAGAGAGAGTCTGACAGAGAGTCTAACAGAGTCTAATAGAGAGTCTAACAGAGGGTCCAACAGAGAGTCTAACAGAGGGTCTAACAGAGAGTCTAACAGAGGGTCTAACAGAGAGTATAACCGAGTCTAACAGAGAGTCTAATAGAGGGTCTAACAGAGGGTCTAATAGAGAGTCTAACAGAGAGTCTAACATAGTCTAACAGAGAGTCTAATAGAGAGTCTAACAGTCTAATAGAGAGTCTAACAGAGAGTCTAACATAGTCTAACAGAGAGTCTAACAGAGTCTAATAGAGAGTCGAACAGAGTCTAACAGAGAGTCTAACAGAGAGTCGAACAGAGTCTAATAGAGAGTCGAACAGAGTCTAACAGAGAGTTTAACAGAGTCTAACAGAGAGTCTAACATAGTCTAACAGAGTCTAACAGAGAGTTTAACAGAGAGTCTAACATAGTCTAACAGAGTCTAACAGAGAGTTTAACAGAGAGTCTAACAGAGTCTAATAGAGAGTCTAACAGTCTAATAGAGAGTCTAATAGAGTCTAACAGAGTCTAATAGAGAGTCTAATAGAGAGTCTAACAGAGGGTCTAACAGAGTCTAACAGAGAGTCTTACAGAGAGTCTGACAGAGAGTCTAACAGATGGTCTAACAGAGAGTCTAACAGAGAGTCTGACAGAGTCTAACATAGAGTCTAACATAGAGTCTAACAGAGGGTCTGACAGAGGGTTCAACAGAGGGTCTAACAGAGGGTCTAACAGAGAGTCTAACAGAGTCTAATAGAGTCTAATAGAGAGTCTAACAGAGGGTCTAACAGAGAGTCTAATAGAGAGTCTAACAGAGAGTCTACCAGAGAGTCTAACAGAGGGTCCAACAGAGAGTCTAATAGAGAGTCTAATAGAGAGTCTAACAGAGGGTCTAACAGAGTCTAACAGAGCCTAACAGAGAGTATAACTGAGTCTAACAGAGAGTATAACCGAGTCTAACAGAGAGTCTAATAGAGGGTCTAACAGAGGGTCTAATAGAGAGTCTAACAGAGCCTAACGGAGCCTAACAGAGTCTAACAGAGAGTCTAATAGAGAGTCTAACAGAGTCTAATAGAGAGTCTAATAGAGTCTAACAGAGAGTCTAACAGAGTCTAATAGAGAGTCTAAAATAGTATAATAGAGTGTAATATAGTCTAATAGAGAGTCTAACAGAGGGTCTAACAGAGAGTTTAACAGAGAGTCGGACATAGTCTAATATAGAGTCGAACAGAGTCTAACAGAGTTTAACAGAGAGTCTAACAGAGTCTAATAGAGAGTCTAATAGAGAGTCTAATAGAGAGTCTAACAGAGGGTTTAACAGAGGGTCTAACAGAGAGTCTGATAGAGAGTCTAACAGAGGGTTTAACAGAGGGTCTAACAGAGAGTCTAATAGAGAGTCTAACAGAGAGTCTAACAGAGGGTTTAACAGAGAGTCTAACAGAGTCTAACAGAGTCTAATAGAGAGTATAACACAGAGTCTAACAGAGAGTCTAACAAAGAGTAACAGAGTCTAACAGAGTATAATAGAGAGTCTAACAGTCTAATAGAGAGTCTAACAGAGTCTAATAGAGTCCAATAGAGAGTCTAATAGAGAGTCCAATAGAGTCTAACAGAGAGTCTAACAGAGAGTCTAAAAGAGTCTAATAGAGTGTAATAGAGTAATAGAAAGTCTAACAGAGTCTAATAGAGAGGCCGAGAGTCTAACAGAGTTTAACAGAGTCTAATAGAGTCTAACAGAGAGTCTAACAAAGAGTAACAGAGTCTAACAGAGAGTATAATAGAGAGTCTAACAGTCTAATAGAGACTCTAATAGAGATTCTAATAGAGTCTAATAGAGTATAATATGGAGTCTAACAGAGAGTCCAACAGATGATAATGGATGATGATGATGGATGGTTGATGGATGATGATAAATGATGGTTGATGATGGATGATGATGGATGGATGATGATAGATGATGGTTGATGGATGATGATGGATGGATGATGATGGATGGATGATGATAGATGATGGATGATGATGGTTGATGATGGTTGATGATGATGGATGATGATGATAGATGATGATAGATGATGGTTGATGATGGTTGATGATGGATGATGATAAATGATGGTTGATGATGGTTTATGATGGATGATGATTGGGAATGATGGATGATGATAGATGATGAATGGGAATGATGGATGATGATTGGGAATGATGGATGATGATAGATGATGAAGGTTGATGATGGATTATGGTTGATGATGGATGATGATGGTTGATAATGGATTATGGTTGATGATGGTTGATGGATGTTTGATGGATGATGATGGATGGTTGATGGATGATGATGATTAATGGTTGATGGATGATGATGATGGATGGTTGATGGATGATGGTGATGGATGATCATTTTATTTATTTATTTTTCTTAATTTTATTGTTTATTTTGGTACATAGTGTTTATTCATTTACCCATGTTGTCTTTAGCCTTTTCCTCATGTGTTTGTCATACTGTTTTGTATCTGTGCTGTTTGTGTCACTGTGTGGACTGTGCTGACAGGTCATCATTGTAAATGAGAATTAGTTCTCAATTGATTTTACCTGGTTAAATAAAGGTCATATATGATGATGGATGATGGATGGTTGATGGATGATGATGGTTGATGGATGGATGATGATGATGGATGGATGATGATGATGGATGGTTGATGGTTGATGGATGGATGATGATGATGGATGGTTGATGGTTGATGGATGATGATGGATGGTGGATGATTATGGATGTGTTTCTGTCCAGTGGGATTGACATGCAGGTGAATAAGAGGCCCAGCGGCAGGTGTTCCTGTCTCTCAGCCCAGTGTTCAGGCTTTGGGAAGGTATGTATATGACTCCATAAACAGCAGGTGATAGTTTAGTCATGGCTGTGAGTCCAGTCAGACTTGGGGAGTAAAGATGTAAATGTAGGATCACTACAAGTTGAACAACACTTTGCAGCAGTGTTTCAGTCCCTGTTGTCCAAATGAAATGTGATGAAACATGGTGCAGAGAGCAGTTGTTAGTGTGTAAGTGGTTCTGGTAGCGGGTCGTCTGGTCTGCAGGTCCAGCGCTGTGGTCCAGGATGAAGCATCTCAACTCCATGAATCACCATCATATATTACATATTGTTACACATCCAAACGCTGCTGAACATAATTTTACTTTCTCAGGAAGGAATAAAGATCTTCAACATTATTGTATATACATATTAAACGCTGTGTTTGTGCTAGAAATGCTGTGTTATGACATCACATTTTCGCTGCTGCCTCGACTATGTCAAACCAGCAGCCTGAGTGTTGTGTGTGTATCCAGGTGTGTGTGAGGACATCATGCCATGCGTTGGCTGTTCCAGCATCTGTTCCCCTCATCAGAGAGGCTGACCTGACCCCGGCTGACCAGCACCTCTCCTTCACCTGTGGCCCTTTGACCTCCATGACCAAGTAAGGCCGTCACAGGAGGAATTATGAAATTACTGTCTTCAGAAATAGAAAACCTTGAATCATGCAAGGAGGCCTGTCAGCTGGATCATTGAATAACCTGGTTAGAAACATGTGATAAAGAGGTTTACTTGTAAATCATCTCTACTAGTAGAAAATACTGACTCTGTCAACAACAAACCACATTTCTGTTTCATGCTTGATACAGTGGACAGATCACAGCTGACAGCTTTCTGAAGGAGTAAACAGTAAATCATCTGAAGCTCTGATAAACCATGTTCAAACATAAAGATAGTAATAATGAGTTGGGTATGGAGGGAGGTCAGGTGAAGCTGCAGCACCGTGCTGAGGGTCCCTCCCCTGTAGGACACCCTCACCAGCTGCTGTGTGCCCCCCCACATCGGGGCCGCAGGGAGTGTGTTGCTTCAGTGGAGAGGTGGGGGACATGGGGACAACAAGAGTTCCAGGCATGGAAGCACCCCACTGAACACGGACACGTCCAAAAGAAGTCCGTTTAACGTCTGGTGGACATCCAACAGGGTCCTACTCAGACATCCAGATACTGAACCCGCCTTAGACGTCCACCAGAACTGTATCAGTGGGCCTGGACTGATGGATGATGTACAGAGTTGATCCGAATGTCTCCCTGACGATGTGTCTGCTGGGACAGGGAGAGCAACAGAGGGAGAAGGGCTGAGCACCAAACCTTTCTTTAACATTTTAAGTGTTAGACTCTTCGTAACTTCCTAAACACA
This sequence comes from Embiotoca jacksoni, assembly GCF_022577435.1. NCBI lineage: Eukaryota > Metazoa > Chordata > Actinopteri > Embiotocidae > Embiotoca > Embiotoca jacksoni. The sequence goes on along the minus strand of NW_027185385.1, from coordinate 587,143 downwards.
TCTGTCACTGTCGGCCATCGGTGAGTCCATCGGCCCGATCCCAATGTCTTTGTGTCAGTAACGTTGTTGAAGACACAGGAGCCGGTTGAGCATCGAGTATAGAAGACGTGTCTCCTCATTACTCTGTAAGTTTGTGATAGGTTTCATGTATCAACTCAGTTTTTTAAATATTTTTTTAATGTTTTCCTAGACGTTGTTTGAACTGCTTTGATGGACCTTTTTGTATTTTTGTTGGACTCGGCACACACGGGCTGCATGAAAACCTCGAGCTGGACCTGCCTCCTCCATCTGGTGACATCATACCACAGCAGGGTTAATGCTCAGGACTTCAGCGAGACACTTCTTCATGGTTACATGTTATCTGCACTAAAACAACCGTGTGATGAGCCCAATGGGATCAGATATACAGTAATATGTCCACATTATCTATAACTCAGAGAGACTTTATTGCGTTGATGCCCACACTGTGTTTCAGGTCCAGCTGGAGAGGCTCCAGAGTGACGGTAAAAACTATGAGGGAGGGTATCACAACCTGGTGGGACCTGCTGCTGCTAGAACAACACTACTGCAGGTGAGACACAACAGGAAGTCAGCGGAGGAGCTCACAGGTCTGACAGGAGGGATTTTAGCCAAAGTAACACTTTATATACACTCACCAGCCACTTTATTAGGTACACCTTGTTGGTACCGTTGGACCCTTTTGCCTTCAGAACTGCTTTAATTCTTAATTCTTGGTGTCGTAGATTCAACGAGCTGCTGGAAACATTCCTCAGAGGTTTCGCTCCATATTCACATGATGACATCACAGGTGCTGCAGATTTATCAGCTGCACATCCGTGATGTGAATCTCCCGTTGCACCACATCCCAAAGCTTCTATTAGATGGAGATGTGACCGTGGAGGCCGTTGGAGTCCAGTGAACTCATCGTCATGTTCCAGAAACCAGTTTGAGATGATTTGATCTTTGTGACGTGGTGCGTTATCCTGCTGGAAGCAGCCATCAGGAGACGGTCCACTGAGGACATAAAGGGACGGACACGGTCAGCAGCAATACTTGGGTAGGCTGTGGTGTTTACATGATGCTCAGCTGGTACGAAGGACCCAAAGTGGGACAAGAAAATATCAAACCACCACCATCACACCACCACCATCACACCACCACCACCATCACACCAACACCACATCACCACACCACCATCACACCACCATCCCCCCACTACCACCATCACACCACCACCACCATCACATCACCATCACACCACCATCACACCACCATCCCCCCACTACCACCACCACCATCACACCACCATCACCATCACACCACCACCACCATCACATCACCATCACACCACCATCACACCACCATCCCCCCACTACCACCACCACCATCACACCACCATCACCATCACACCACCGTCACACCACCACCATCACACCACCACACCACCACCATCACACCACCACCATCACATCACCATCACACCACCACCACCATCACTCCACCACCACCACACCACCACCATCACACCACCACCGCCACCATCACATCACCATCACACCACCACCATCATACCACCACCACACCACCATCACACCACCACCACCATCACACCACCATCACACCACCACCATCACACCACCATCACCATCACACCACCACCACACCACCATCACACCACCACCATCACATCACCATCACCACACCACCACCATCACATCACCATCACACCACCATCACACCACCATCACCATCACACTACCACCATCACACCACCACACCACCACCATTACACCACCATCACACCACCACCACCATCACTCCACCACCACCACACCACCACCATCACATCACCATCACACCATCACATCACCATCACACCACCACCATCACACCACCATCACTCCACCATCACATCACCACACCACCACCACACCACCACCCCACCACCACCATCACATCACCATCACACCACCATCACACCACCATCACCATCACACCACCACCACCACCACCACCACCACTAGCCTGTACTGCTGATACAAGGTAGGATGGATCCACACTTTCATGTCGTTGATGCCAAACTCTGACAACCATCTGAATGTGGCAGCAGAAATCCAGACTCATCAGACGGAGACGTTACTCCGATCTTCTCCTGTCCAATGAGCCGGTGTGAATCCAGCCTCAGTTTGCTGTTGTTAGCTGACAGGAGGACCCGGTGGTCTTCTGCTGCTGGAGTCCGTCTGCTTCAAGCTTCCACGTGTTGTTCAGATCTTCTCGGTTGGAACGAGTGCTTATTGGAGTTACTGTTTCCTTTCTATCATCTCCAACCAGTCTGGCTGACCTCCTCTGACCTCTGACCTCTGGCATCAACGAGGCATCAGAGAACTGCAGCTCCCTGGATATTTTCTCTTTGTCGGACCGTTCTCTGTAAAGCTAGAGATGGTTGTTCATCAGTAGATCATCAGTTAGTGAATACTCAGACCAGCCCGTCTGGCTCCAACAACCTGCCACCTTCAAATCACTGAAATCACCTTTCTTCCTGTTCTGATGCTCCGTTTGACCTTCATCAGCTCGTCTTCATCGTGTCTTCATGCCTCAATGCATTGAGCTGCTGCCATGTGATTGGCTGATCAGATATTTGCATTAACGAGCAGTTGAACAGGTGTACCTAATAAAGTGGCCGGTTAGTGTATATCAGAACATAATTCACTGTCCCAACTTGAGACAACCTGCTGTTCCAACAAACAGTTAATACTTCATCTCAGTAAATATCTGTATTTCCAGCTGGAATATTTCACATTTGTTTAATACGGTTTTATGTCTGTATAAAAGCTAAAAATACGTGTTGCACAGTGGTTATAGTGGTTTAATAAACTTGGTAATTTTGTTGAGTTGAGCACCATGAATAGTTCCTCCAGGGTCAAACTGGTCTGCTGCCAAAGAGAACCAGCTGAGCACTGATGGACCTGCAGATCTGGAGCACTGTTTTTAGCAATGTCTGAACATCTTCTGGAGGCTGATGTCCTTCTGTGCTTTGGCCTGCTAGCCTTATTCTGCTAGCCTTATTCTGCTAGCCTTATTCTGCTAGCCTTTGCGAGCTGCACATTATTGCTTTCTGCTTGATGAATTGTGATTAATTTTTTTGGTGTGTGTGTATGTGTGTGTGTGTGTTCTCCTCCACACAGTCAGCTGTTCCACCCACAGCTGCTGCAGCTGATGGCAGTGAGCTTATCAAACAACCTCCAGAGGACCAGTTTGGTGTTTGAGCCAGTCAACATCGGCACACTGCACAACCTGCTGCACAACAGGGTACCAAAGACACACACACACACACACACACATATATATATATAATTGATGTGGGCCAGCAGGGATTGAACTGAAGGTTTGCTGGAACATATCTTATGTTGGCTTTTAGCCTCGTTAATTGGCATGGTTCTACTTTTGGTGGAGGAAGTATTCAGGTCCTTATCAAAGTGACCCCGACTGACAGCAGTTAAAAACAATCCATTAGTACCTTAAATTGTAACAACTCAGTTTTTCTTCTTGTGCCATCGTCAGTTAAATCTCAGTTTATCCAAAACTACGCTTCAGCTTATGACCAATATGTGTGAAACCTTCCCAGCAGCCTCAGCTGTTCGCTGAAAGGAAACATGACAACATGCTCAACTAGTGGGACATGAGATCAGTTGGAAACAGGCACGTCAGTCATTTACAAGTCGTAGCAACTTGTGTTTTTCTGTGAGTCTGCATGTTCTCCGTGTGCCTGCGTGGGTTCTCTCGGTTCTCCAGCTTCCTCCCACCATCCAGAAACATGAACCTCAGGTTAACTGGTGGTTCTACAAATGTCCCTGAGGTGTGAATGAGAGCGTGAATGGTCTTTGTTTCCGTCTGTCTCTCTGTTGTCCCTGTGATGGACTGGTGATCTGTCCAGGTGAACCCTGCCTTCGCCCAAAGTGAGCTGGGATAGGCTCTGCCCCCACCGGGACCCTCTTCAGGATAAAGCGGGTATAGATAATGGATGGATGGATATATATATGTATGTATTTATTTAGAGACACATTTCCTGAATAGCTTTTACTAAGCATAAGGGAAACTGTCGCATTCCTTCGTTTGCTTCACTAACTTCCCTCCAGTGTTGTATTTCTTACTGCTGTTAACCACTTTGAATCCGTCCAGTATTCTCGGGGTTTTCACAGTTCAGGCCTTCGGCGGTTGTAACACACCAACCGTTGATCCTTTCACACTGGACAGTGACCAGTGTTGGTGTGTGTTGTTGTCTGCGGTCCCTGCAGCGTGCAGAGTTCCCCGTGCTCGGGGAAAGATGGCTGCTGTCTGTGGTGCTGCAGGTGTGTGAAGGTCTTCGGTACCTCCACTCAGCCGGCCTGGTGATGAGAGGCCTGTCCTCCCACAGCGTGGTCCTTACAGAGCTCACCGTCGCCAAACTAACTGGGCTGGGCTTCATGGTCCTCAGGTAGCTGGTCCCAGCTCTACACACCTTCACCACCACTTCAACCTGCATGTACAGACTAAACTTTCATTCATAAAGTGCTTCAAATTGAATGTGATTTAAAATAATTCCTGTATCTACACTGCTCCACAAAATAAAGGGAACACTTAAACAACACATCCTCGATCTCAATGAATGAAATATTCCATTTAAAATCTTGATTCATTACATAGTGGAATGTGTTGAGAACAAAATAACATCAGAATGATCAATGGAAATCAGAATCATTATCCATGGAGGTCTGGATTCAGAATCATACTCCAAATAAAAGTGGAAAAATCAGATCACAGGCTGATCCAACTTCTGTGGAGATTCCTGAAGACAAGTCCAAATGAGTCTCAGTAGTGTGTGTGTCCTCCACGTGCCTGTATCACTCCCTACAACGCCTGGGCATGCTCCTGATGAGACCACGGATGTTCTCCTGAGGGATCTCCTCCCAGACCTGGATCAAAGCATCGGTCCACACCCGGACAGTCTGCGGTGGACGTGGCGTCGGAGGACGGAACGAGACACGATGTCCCGGATGTGCTGGATTGGATTCAGGTCTGGGGGACGGGCGGGCCGGTCCGGAGCATCGATGCCTTCATCGTGCAGGAACTGCTGACACACTCCAGCCACATGAGGCCGAGCATTGTCCTGCATCAGAAGAACCCAGGACCCGCTGCACCAGCAGATGGTCTTCAACGGGTCTGAGGATCTCATCCCGGGACCTGATGGCAGTCAGGGTACCTCTGGCTAGGACACGGAGGGCTGCGCTGCCCTCCGAAGAAACGCCTCCCCAGACCGTCGCTGACCCGCCGCCGAACCGGTCCCGCTGGAGGACGTTGCAGGCAGCAGAACGTTCTCCACGGCGTCTCCAGACTCCGTCACGTCTGTCACATGTGCTCAGTGGGAACCTGCTCTCATCCGTGAAGACCACAGGACGCCGACGGAGAAGCTGCCGATCTCGGTGTTCTCCGGTAAAGTCCGGTCGCCCCGCACGGTGTTGGGCTGTGAGCACAGTCCCCACTTGTGGACGTCGGGTCCTCGTACCGCCCTCATGGAGTCTGTTTCTGACAGTTTGAGCAGAAACATGCACATTAGTGGCCTGCTGGAGGTCATTTTGTAGGGCTCTGGCAGCGCTCCTCCTGCTCCTCCTTGCACAAAGGAGCAGATAGCGGTCCCGCTGCCGGGTTGTTGTCCTCCTACGGCCCCCTCCACGTCTCCTGGTGGACCGGCCCGTCTCCCGGTATGTCCTCCGTCCTCTTGACACTGTGCTGACAGACACAGCAAACCTTCTTGCCACAGCGTGCATTGATGTGCCATCCTGGATGAGCTGCACTACCTGAACAACTTCTGTGGGTTGGAGACACCTCATGCTCCCTCTAGTGGTGAGGACACTGGCAAAATGCAAAAGGGACCAACGATCATCCAGAAAGGACGAGGACAGAGAAACGGTCTGTGGTCACCACCTGCAGAACCGTTCCTTTATAGGGTTGTCTTGATAATTGCCTCATTTCCACCTGTTTGTTCCATTTGTACAACAGCAGGTGAAACTGATCCTCAATCAGTGTTGATCCAAACTGGACACGTTGATTTCACAGAAGTGGGATTGATTGGAGTTACGTTGAGGTGTTTAAGTGGTCCCTTTATTTTTTTGGAGCAGTGTATTAATGCCTATCAGAGCTTTTAAACTATTGTTTCTAATTTTAAGTATTTACATAATCTGTTCTTAATGTGTTCAGAAGTATCTGATGTGTATGGGACCTGACGAAGATGACAACACTTCACATAAAGAAAATTATTACTTCAGAAAATGTTTTCAAACAGTAATGAAAATAAGTGGAGCCCAGCCGATACTAGATTTATGGGGTCGATACCGAACCAGGAAGTTTAAACAAAATCCCCATGTTGGTATAAAGAGTGAAATGTGGTGACAAAAATATAAATATTTATCAGGAAGATGAAAGTGGATGAAATGGTCAACTCCTCAGATGTGATGCAGTAAAACTAAATATTTCCTGGCAGTTGAGTATGAAAATTATCTTTAGTGCTCTCTTTGTTGTAACTCTATTCTTCATGTGTGTGTTTATGTCCAGCAGTAAAGATGCGAGTGTGAAACCCAGCCTGTACCCAGTCCTCCCCCCCAGCCTTTACAGATGGGCTGCTCCAGAGGTCATCAGGAGGGGACCCTGCTCACAGAGGGCTGATATCTACAGTCTGTGTGCTGTGATCCAGGAGCTCTACACAGGTACCGCCTTCATACCGCCCTCATACCGCCTTCATACCGCCCTCATACCGCCTTCATACCGCCCTCACACCGCCTTCATACCGCCCTCACACCGCCTTCATACCGCCCTCATACCGCCTTCATACCGCCCTCACACCGCCTTCATGCCACCCTCATACCGCCTTCATACCGCCCTCATACCGCCCTCACACCGCCTTCATACCGCCCTCATACCGCCTTCATACCGCCCTCATACCGCCCTCACACCGCCTTCATACCGCCCTCATACCGCCTTCATACCGCCCTCACACCGCCTTCATGCCACCCTCATACCGCCTTCATACCGCCCTCACACCGCCTTCATACCGCCCTCATACCGCCTTCATACCGCCCTCACACCGCCTTCATGCCACCCTCATACCGCCTTCATACCGCCCTCATACCGCCCTCACACCGCCTTCATACCGCCCTCACACCGCCTTCATACCGCCCTCATACCGCCTTCATACCGCCCTCATACCGCCTTCATACCGCCCTCATACCGCCTTCATACCGCCCTCATACCGCCTTCATACCGCCCTCACACCGCCTTCATACCGCCCTCATACCGCCTTCATACCGCCCTCACACCGCCTTCATGCCACCCTCATACCGCCTTCATACCGCCCTCATACCGCCCTCACACCGCCTTCATACCGCCCTCACACCGCCTTCATACCGCCTTCATACCGCCTTCATACCGCCCTCACACCGCCTTCATACCGCCCTCATACCGCCTTCATACCGCCCTCACACCGCCTTCATACCGCCCTCACACCGCCTTCATACCGCCCTCACACCGCCTTCATACCGCCCTCACACCGCCTTCACACCGCCCTCCTTCCGCCTTCATACCGCCCTCACACCGCCCTCACACCGCCTTCATACCGCCCTCATACCGCCTTCATACCGCCCTCACACCGCCTTCACACCGCCCTCACACCGCCCTCACACCGCCTTCACGCCGCCCTCACACCGCCCTCACACCGCCTTCATACCGCCCTCACACCGCCTTCATGCCGCCTTCATGCCGCCCTCGTAGCACTTTCACACCGCCCTCACACCGCCTTCACGCCGCCCTCACACCGCCCTCACACCGCCTTCACACCGCCCTCACACCGCCTTCATACCGCCCTCACACCGCCCTCACACCGCCTTCATACCGCCTTCATACCGCCTTCATGCCGCCTTCATGCCGCCCTCGTAGCACTTTCACACCGCCCTCACACCGCCTTCATACCGCCCTCACACCGCCCTCACACCGCCCTCACACCGCCTTCACACCGCCCTCACACCGCCCTCACACCGCCTTCATACCGCCCTCACACCGCCTTCATGCCGCCTTCATGCCGCCCTCGTAGCACTTTCACACCGCCCTCACACCGCCTTCATACCGCCCTCACACCGCCCTCACACCGCCTTCACACCGCCCTCACACCGCCTTCATACCGCCCTCACACCGCCTTCACACCGCCCTCACACCGCCCTCACACCGCCTTCATACCGCCCTCACACCGCCTTCATACCGCCTTCACACCGCCTTCACACCGCCCTCCTTCCGCCTTCATACCGCCCTCCTTCCGCCTCCATACCGCCTTCACACCGCCTTCACACCGCCTTCATACCACCTTCACACCGCCTTCATACCACCTTCACACCGCCTTCACACCGCCCTCCTTCCGCCTTCATACCACCTTCACACCGCCTTCACACCGCCCTCCTTCCGCCTTCATACCACCTTCACACCGCCTTCACACCGCCCTCCTTCCGCCTCCATACCGCCTTCACACCGCCTTCACACCGCCCTCCTTCCGCCTTCATACCACCTTCACACCGCCTTCACACCGCCCTCCTTCCGCCTTCACACCGCCTTCATACCACCTTCACACCACCTTCACACCGCCCTCCTTCCGCCTTCATACCACCTTCACACCGCCTTCACACCGCCCTCCTTCCGCCTTCATACCACCTTCACACCGCCTTCATACCGCCCTCCTTCCGCCTCCATACCGCCTTCACACCGCCTTCACACCGCCCTCCTTCCGCCTTCATACCACCTTCACACCGCCTTCACACCGCCCTCCTTCCGCCTTCACACCGCCTTCATACCACCTTCACACCGCCTTCATACCGCCCTCCTTCCGCCTCCATACCGCCTTCACACCGCCTTCACACCGCCCTCCTTCCGCCTTCATACCGCCTTCACACCGCCTTCACACCGCCCTCCTTCCGCCTTCATACCACCTTCACACCGCCTTCACACCGCCCTCCTTCCGCCTTCATACCACCTTCACACCGCCTTCACACCGCCCTCCTTCCGCCCTCACACCGCCTTCACACCGCCCTACTTCCGCCCTCACACCGCCTTCATACCGCCCTCACACCGCCTTCATACCGCCCTCACACCGCCTTCATACCGCCTTCACACCGCCCTCCTTCCGCCTTCATACCGCCTTCACACCGCCCTCCTTCCGCCCTCACACCGCCTTTACTCCTCCCTCCTTCCGCCTTCACACCGCCCTCCTTCCGCCCTCACACCGCCTTCACACCGCCCTACTTCCGCCCTCACACCGCCTTCATACCGCCTTCACACCGCCCTCCTTCCGCCCTCACACCGCCTTCATACCGCCTTCACACCGCCCTCCTTCCGCCTTCACACCGCCCTACTTCCGCCCTCACACCGCCTTCATACCGCCCTCACACCGCCTTCATACCGCCTTCACACCGCCCTCCTTCCGCCTTCATACCGCCCTCACACCGCCTTCATACCGCCTTCACACCGCCCTCCTTCCACCCTCACACCGCCTTCACACCGCCCTCCTTCCGCCTTCACACCGCCCTCCTTCCGCCCTCACACCGCCTTCACACCGCCCTCCTTCCGCCTTCATACCGCCCTCACACCGCCTTCATACCGCCTTCACACCGCCCTCCTTCCACCCTCACACCGCCTTCACACCGCCCTCCTTCCGCCTTCACACCGCCCTCCTTCCGCCCTCACACCGCCTTCACACCGCCCTCCTTCCGCCTTCATACCGCCTTCACACCGCCCTCCTTCCGCCCTCACACCGCCTTTACTCCTCCCTCCTTCCGCCTTCACACCGCCCTCCTTCCGCCCTCACACCGCCTTCACACCGCCCTACTTCCGCCCTCACACCGCCTTCATACCGCCTTCACACCGCCCTCCTTCCGCCCTCACACCGCCTTCATACCGCCTTCACACCGCCCTCCTTCCGCCTTCACACCGCCCTACTTCCGCCCTCACACCGCCTTCATACCGCCCTCACACCGCCTTCATACCGCCTTCACACCGCCCTCCTTCCGCCTTCATACCGCCCTCACACCGCCTTCATACCGCCTTCACACCGCCCTCCTTCCACCCTC
>NW_027185385.1:517004-572004 GCF_022577435.1 Embiotoca jacksoni | reverse complement strand
ACTTAAATCCTTTTATAGCATCAGCTGAACGGCTTCATTAATATCTGGTTTTGAAGAATGCCTTGTGATTTCCTACCAAAGTTCAATACCTGAACTACATCCACACTTTCTCTGAGTTGGCAGGAAGAAATCTCTTCAGTGTCAGTGAGCTAATACAACGTTCATCAGACTGAGGCCCAAATATGTCAAGCAGATGTTTGGGGAATTGTGCTACCAAATGATGCTGAAGGATATCTAAAGATAGCGAAAGAGTCTGTTGAAATATTTCCTTCAGTGTAAATGCCATCTAACTTCAGTAAACCCTGGAACAACACCATACAATGTCTGACATCTGGAACACAATGATCTTCAAACCACTGAAGGGGAAATAAAAAAGGTATAATACAAGCTGAGGATGATGATGTGTCCTCCAGACCTCCAGGGGAGACGCTGCAGAGGACGACCGTGGAGGTCCAGCAGCTACATGGACTCCACTGCTGGCAACTCATAGCACACGTAAGACTTTTACATGTTCTCTCACTGAAGGTGGAAAATGGGAGGAAGATGTTAATGAAGATGGTTGAGTCTTTTCTCTGTTTTATCTCCAGAATATGAGAACTTTCTGAACCACTGGGAGAGGACCTGCACAGATCCTGGTGTTAGAGGAACACAGACACAGGACACGCCCTGCACTAACACGTAAGGACTGATCTATACTAACACGTAAGGACTGATCTATACTAACACGTAAGGACTGATCTATAATAACACGTAAGGACTGATCTATACTAACACGTAAGGACTGATCTATAATAACACGTAAGGACTGATCTATACTAACACGTAAGGACTGATCGATAATAACACGTAAGGACTGATCTATAATAACACAAGGACTGATCTATACTAACACAAGGACTGATCGATACTAACACGTAAGGACTGATCTATACTAACACGTAAGGACTGATCTATAATAACACGTAAGGACTGATCTATACTAACACAAGGACTGATCTATACTAACACGTAAGGACTGATCTATACTAACACGTAAGGACTGATCGATACTAACACGTAAGGACTGATCTATAATAACACGTAAGGACTGATCTATACTAACACGTAAGGACTGATCGATAATAACACGTAAGGACTGATCTATACTAACACGTAAGGACTGATCTATACTAACACGTAAGGACTGATCTATACTAACACAAGGACTGATCGATACTAACACGTAAGGACTGATCTATACTAACACGTAAGGACTGATCTATAATAACACGAAAGGACTGATCTATACTAACACGTAAGGACTGATCTATAATAACACGTAAGGACTGATCTATACTAACACGTAAGGACTGATCGATAATAACACGTAAGGACTGATCTATACTAACACGTAAGGACTGATCGATACTAACACGTAAGGACTGATCTATACTAACACGTTAGGACTGATCTATAATAACACGTAAGGACTGATCGATACTAACACGTAAGGACTGATCTATAATAACACAAGGACTGATCTATACTAACACAAGGACTGATCGATACTAACACGTAAGGACTGATCTATACTAACACGTTAGGACTGATCTATAATAACACGTAAGGACTGATCGATACTAACACGTAAGGACTGATCTATACTAACACAAGGACTGATCTATACTAACACGTAAGGACTGATCTATAATAACACGTAAGGACTGATCGATACTAACACGTAAGGACTGATCGATACTAACACGTAAGGACTGATCTATACTAACACGTAAGGACTGATCTATACTAACACAAGGACTGAGCTATACTAACACGTAAGGACTGAGCTATACTAACACGTAAGGACTGATCTATACTAACACGTAAGGACTGATCTATACTAACACGTAAGGACTGATCGATACTAACACAAGGACTGATCTATACTAACATGTAAGGACTGATCGATACTAACACAAGGACTGATCGATACTAACACAAGGACTGATCGATACTAACACGTAAGGACTGATCGATACTAACACGTAAGGACTGATCGATACTAACACGTAAGGACTGATCTATACTAACACAAGGACTGATCTATACTAACACGTAAGGACTGATCTATAATAACACGTAAGGACTGATCTATACTAACACGTAAGGACTGATCTATACTAACACGTAAGGACTGATCTATACTAACACAAGGACTGATCTATACTAACACGTAAGGACTGATCGATACTAACACGTAAGGACTGATCTATACTAACACGTAAGGACTGATCTATACTAACACGTAAGGACTGATCTATACTAACACGTAAGGACTGATCTATACTAACACGTAAGGACTGATCTATACTAACACGTAAGGACTGATCTATACTAACACGTAAGGACTGATCTATACTAAGACGTAAGGACTGATCTATACTAAGACGTAAGGACTGATCTATACTAACACAAGGACTGATCTATACTAACACAAGGACTGATCTATACTAACACGTAAGGACTGATCTATAATAACACAAGGACTGATCTATACTAACACATAAGGACTGATCTATACTAACACGTAAGGACTGATCTATACTAACACGTAAGGACTGATCTATACTAACACAAGGACTGATCTATACTAACACAAGGACTGATCTATACTAACACGTAAGGACTGATCTATACTAACACATAAGGACTGATCTATAATAACACAAGGACTGATCTATACTAACACATAAGGACTGATCTATACTAACACGTAAGGACTGATCTATACTAACACGTAAGGACTGATCTATAATAACACAAGGACTGATCTATACTAACACAAGGACTGATCTATACTAACACAAGGACTGATCTATAATAACACAAGGACTGATCTATACTAACACATAAGGACTGATCTATACTAACACGTAAGGACTGATCTATACTAACACGTAAGGACTGATCTATACTAACACAAGGACTGATCTATAATAACACAAGGACTGATCTATACTAACACAAGGACTGATCTATACTAACACAAGGACTGATCTATAATAACACAAGGACTGATCTATACTAACACATAAGGACTGATCTATACTAACACGTAAGGACTGATCTATACTAACACGTAAGGACTGATCTATAATAACACAAGGACTGATCTATACTAACACAAGGACTGATCTATACTAACACAAGGACTGATCTATAATAACACAAGGACTGATCTATACTAACACATAAGGACTGATCTATACTAACACGTAAGGACTGATCTATACTAACACATAAGGACTGATCTATAATAACACAAGGACTGATCTATACTAACACATAAGGACTGATCTATACTAACACGTAAGGACTGATCTATACTAACACGTAAGGACTGATCTATAATAACACAAGGACTGATCTATACTAACACAAGGACTGATTTATACTAACACAAGGACTGATCTATAATAACACAAGGACTGATCTATACTAACACATGAGGACTGATCTATACTAACACGTAAGGACTGATCTATACTAACACAAGGACTGATCTATACTAACACGTAAGGACTGATCTATACTAACACAAGGACTGATCGATACTAACACAAGGACTGATCTATACTAACACGTAAGGACTGATCGATACTAACACGTAAGGACTGATCTATAATAACACAAGGACTGATCTATACTAACACAAGGACTGATCGATACTAACACGTAAGGACTGATCGATACTAACACGTAAGGACTGATCTATACTAACACAAGGACTGATCTATACTAACACAAGGACTGATCTATACTAACACGTAAGGACTGATCTATACTAACACGTAAGGACTGATCTATACTAACACGTAAGGACTGATCTATACTAACACGTAAGGACTGATCTATACTAACACGTAAGGACTGATCTATACTAACACAAGGACTGATCTATACTAACACAAGGACTGATCTATAATAACACAAGGACTGATCTATACTAACACACAAGGACTGATCTATACTAACACGTAAGGACTGATCTATAATAACACAAGGACTGATCTATACTAACACAAGGACTGATCTATACTAACACAAGGACTGATCTATACTAACACGTAAGGACTGATCTATAATAACACAAGGACTGATCTATACTAACACATAAGGACTGATCTATACTAACACGTAAGGACTGATCTATACTAACACGTAAGGACTGATCTATACTAACACAAGGACTGATCTATACTAACACAAGGACTGATCTATACTAACACGTAAGGACTGATCTATACTAACACATAAGGACTGATCTATAATAACACAAGGACTGATCTATACTAACACATAAGGACTGATCTATACTAACACGTAAGGACTGATCTATACTAACACGTAAGGACTGATCTATAATAACACAAGGACTGATCTATACTAACACAAGGACTGATCTATACTAACACAAGGACTGATCTATAATAACACAAGGACTGATCTATACTAACACATAAGGACTGATCTATACTAACACGTAAGGACTGATCTATACTAACACGTAAGGACTGATCTATACTAACACAAGGACTGATCTATAATAACACAAGGACTGATCTATACTAACACAAGGACTGATCTATACTAACACAAGGACTGATCTATAATAACACAAGGACTGATCTATACTAACACATAAGGACTGATCTATACTAACACGTAAGGACTGATCTATACTAACACATAAGGACTGATCTATACTAACACGTAAGGACTGATCTATACTAACACGTAAGGACTGATCTATAATAACACAAGGACTGATCTATACTAACACAAGGACTGATCTATACTAACACAAGGACTGATCTATAATAACACAAGGACTGATCTATACTAACACATAAGGACTGATCTATACTAACACGTAAGGACTGATCTATACTAACACATAAGGACTGATCTATAATAACACAAGGACTGATCTATACTAACACATAAGGACTGATCTATACTAACACGTAAGGACTGATCTATACTAACACGTAAGGACTGATCTATAATAACACAAGGACTGATCTATACTAACACAAGGACTGATTTATACTAACACAAGGACTGATCTATAATAACACAAGGACTGATCTATACTAACACATGAGGACTGATCTATACTAACACGTAAGGACTGATCTATACTAACACAAGGACTGATCTATACTAACACGTAAGGACTGATCTATACTAACACAAGGACTGATCGATACTAACACAAGGACTGATCTATACTAACACGTAAGGACTGATCTATACTAACACGTAAGGACTGATCTATAATAACACAAGGACTGATCTATACTAACACAAGGACTGATCGATACTAACACGTAAGGACTGATCGATACTAACACGTAAGGACTGATCTATACTAACACAAGGACTGATCTATACTAACACGTAAGGACTGATCTATACTAACACGTAAGGACTGATCTATACTAACACGTAAGGACTGATCTATACTAACACGTAAGGACTGATCTATACTAACACGTAAGGACTGATCTATACTAACACGTAAGGACTGATCTATACTAACACAAGGACTGATCTATACTAACACAAGGACTGATCTATAATAACACAAGGACTGATCTATACTAACACACAAGGACTGATCTATACTAACACGTAAGGACTGATCTATACTAACACGTAAGGACTGATCTATACTAACACAAGGACTGATCTATACTAACACGTAAGGACTGATCTATACTAACACGTAAGGACTGATCTATACTAACACGTAAGGACTGATCTATAATAACACAAGGACTGATCTATACTAACACGTAAGGACTGATCTATACTAACACGTAAGGACTGATCTATACTAACACGTAAGGACTGATCTATAATAACACAAGGACTGATCTATAATAACACAAGGACTGATCTATAATAACACAAGGACTGATCTATACTAACACATAAGGACTGATCTATACTAACACGTAAGGACTGATCTATACTAACACGTAAGGACTGATCGATACTAACACGTAAGGACTGATCGATACTAACACAAGGACTGATCGATGCTAACACAAGGACTGATCTATACTAACACGTAAGGACTGATCTATACTAACACGTAAGGACTGATCTATACTAACACGTAAGGACTGATCTATACTAACACGTAAGGACTGATCGATACTAACACGTAAGGACTGATCGATACTAACACGTAAGGACTGATCGATACTAACACAAGGACTGATCTATACTAACACAAGTACTGATCTATACTAACACGTAAGGACTGATCTATACTAACACGTAAGGACTGATCTATACTAACACAAGGACTGATCTATACTAACACGTAAGGACTGATCTATACTAACACGTAAGGACTGATCTATACTAACACAAGGACTGATCTATAGTAACACAAGGACTGATCGATACTAACACGTAAGGACTGATCGATACTAACACGTAAGGACTGATCGATACTAACACGTAAGGACTGATCGATACTAACACAAGGACTGATCGATACTAACATGTAAGGACTGATCGATACTAACACGTAAGGACTGATCTATACTAACACGTAAGGACTGATCGATACTAACACGTAAGGACTGATCTATACTAACACGTAAGGACTGATCTATACTAACACGTAAGGACTGATCGATACTAACACGTAAGGACTGATCGATACTAACACGTAAGGACTGATCGATACTAACACAAGGACTGATCGATACTAACACGTAAGGACTGATCGATACTAACACGTAAGGACTGATCGATACTAACACGTAAGGACTGATCGATACTAACACGTAAGGACTGATCTATACTAACACGTAAGGACTGATCTATACTAACACGTAAGGACTGATCTATACTAACACGTAAGGACTGATCGATACTAACACGTAAGGACTGATCGATACTAACACAAGGACTGATCGATACTAACACGTAAGGACTGATCGATACTAACACGTAAGGACTGATCGATACTAACACAAGGACTGATCGATACTAACACAAGGACTGATCGATACTAACACGTAAGGACTGATCGATACTAACACGTAAGGACTGATCGATACTAACACGTAAGGACTGATCGATACTAACACGTAAGGACTGATCGATACTGACACGAAAGGACTGATCGATACTAACACGAAAGGACTGATCTATACTAACACGTAAGGACTGATCTATACTAACACGTAAGGACTGATCTATACTAACACGTAAGGACTGATCTATACTAACACGTAAGGACTGATCTATACTAACACGTAAGGACTGATCTATACTAACACGTAAGGACTGATCTATAATAACACAAGGACTGATCTATACTAACACGTAAGGACTGATCTATACTAACACGTAAGGACTGATCTATACTAACACGTAAGGACTGATCTATAATAACACAAGGACTGATCTATAATAACACAAGGACTGATCTATACTAACACAAGGACTGATCTATACTAACACATAAGGACTGATCTATACTAACACGTAAGGACTGATCTATACTAACACAAGGACTGATCTATACTAACACGTAAGGACTGATCGATACTAACACAAGGACTGATCGATGCTAACACAAGGACTGATCTATACTAACACGTAAGGACTGATCTATACTAACACGTAAGGACTGATCTATACTAACACGTAAGGACTGATCTATACTAACACGTAAGGACTGATCGATACTAACACGTAAGGACTGATCGATACTAACACGTAAGGACTGATCGATACTAACACGTAAGGACTGATCGATACTAACACAAGGACTGATCTATACTAACACAAGGACTGATCTATACTAACACGTAAGGACTGATCTATACTAACACGTAAGGACTGATCTATACTAACACGTAAGGACTGATCTATACTAACACAAGGACTGATCTATACTAACACGTAAGGACTGATCTATACTAACACGTAAGGACTGATCTATACTAACACGTAAGGACTGATCTATACTAACACGTAAGGACTGATCTATAGTAACACAAGGACTGATCGATACTAACACGTAAGGACTGATCGATACTAACACAAGGACTGATCGATACTAACACAAGGACTGATCGATACTAACACAAGGACTGATCGATACTAACACGTAAGGACTGATCGATACTAACACGTAAGGACTGATCGATACTAACACGTAAGGACTGATCGATACTAACACGTAAGGACTGATCGATACTAACACGTAAGGACTGATCGATACTAACACGTAAGGACTGATCTATACTAACACGTAAGGACTGATCTATACTAACACGTAAGGACTGATCGATACTAACACGTAAGGACTGATCGATACTAACACGTAAGGACTGATCGATACTAACACGTAAGGACTGATCGATACTAACACGTAAGGACTGATCGATACTAACACGTAAGGACTGATCGATACTAACACGTAAGGACTGATCTATACTAACACGTAAGGACTGATCTATAATAACACGTAAGGACTGATCTATAATAACACAAGGACTGATCTATACTAACACGTAAGGACTGATCTATACTAAGACGTAAGGACTGATCTATACTAACACGTAAGGACTGATCTATACTAACACAAGGACTGATCTATACTAACACGTAAGGACTGATCTATAATAACACAAGGACTGATCTATACTAACACGTAAGGACTGATCTATACTAACACGTAAGGACTGATCTATACTAACACGTAAGGACTGATCGATACTAACACGTAAGGACTGATCGATACTAACACGTAAGGATTGATCGATACTAACACAAGGACTGATCGATACTAACACAGGGACTGATCGATACTAACACGTAAGGACTGATCGATACTAACACGTAAGGACTGATCTATACTAACACGTAAGGACTGATCTATACTAACACGTAAGGACTGATCGATACTAACACGTAAGGACTGATCGATACTAACACAAGGACTGATCGATACTAACACAAGGACTGATCTATACTAACACGTAAGGACTGATCTATACTAACACGTAAGGACTGATCGATACTAGCACGTAAAGACTGATCGATACTAACACGTAAGGACTGATCGATACTAACACGTAAGGACTGATCGATACTAACACGAAAGGACTGATCTATACAAACACGTCAGGACTGATCTGTACTAACACAAGGACTGATCTATACTAACACGTAAGGACTGATCTATACTAACACGTAAGGACTGATCTATACTAACACGTAAGGACTGATCGATAGTAACACAAGGACTGATCGATACTAACACGTAAGGACTGATCGATACTAACACGTAAGGACTGATCGATACTAACACAAGGACTGATCGATACTAACACGTAAGGACTGATCGATACTAACACGTAAGGACTGATCGATACTAACACAAGGACTGATCTATACTAACACGTAAGGACTGATCTATACTAACACAAGGACTGATCGATACTAACACAAGGACTGATCGATACTAACACGTAAGGACTGATCGATACTAACACGTAAAGACTGATCGATACTAACACGTAAAGACTGATCGATACTAACACGTAAAGACTGATCTATACTAACACGTAAGGACTGATCTATACTAACACGTAAGGACTGATCTATACTAACACGTAAGGACTGATCTATACTAACACAAGGACTAATCTATACTAACACGTAAGGACTGATCTATACTAACACGTAAGGACTGATCTATACTAACACGTAAGGACTGATCTATAGTAACACAAGGACTGATCGATACTAACACGAAAGGACTGATCTATACTAACACGTAAGGACTGATCTATACTAACACGTAAGGACTGATCTATACTAACACGTAAGGACTGATCTATACTAACACGTAAGGACTGATCTATACTAACACGTAAGGACTGATCTATACTAACACGTAAGGACTGATCTATAATAACACAAGGACTGATCTATACTAACACGTAAGGACTGATCTATACTAACACGTAAGGACTGATCTATACTAACACGTAAGGACTGATCTATAATAACACAAGGACTGATCTATAATAACACAAGGACTGATCTATACTAACACAAGGACTGATCTATACTAACACATAAGGACTGATCTATACTAACACGTAAGGACTGATCTATACTAACACAAGGACTGATCTATACTAACACGTAAGGACTGATCGATACTAACACAAGGACTGATCGATGCTAACACAAGGACTGATCTATACTAACACGTAAGGACTGATCTATACTAACACGTAAGGACTGATCTATACTAACACGTAAGGACTGATCGATACTAACACGTAAGGACTGATCGATACTAACACGTAAGGACTGATCGATACTAACACGTAAGGACTGATCGATACTAACACAAGGACTGATCTATACTAACACAAGGACTGATCTATACTAACACGTAAGGACTGATCTATACTAACACGTAAGGACTGATCTATACTAACACGTAAGGACTGATCTATACTAACACAAGGACTGATCTATACTAACACGTAAGGACTGATCTATACTAACACGTAAGGACTGATCTATACTAACACGTAAGGACTGATCTATAGTAACACAAGGACTGATCGATACTAACACGTAAGGACTGATCGATACTAACACAAGGACTGATCGATACTAACACAAGGACTGATCGATACTAACACAAGGACTGATCGATACTAACACGTAAGGACTGATCGATACTAACACGTAAGGACTGATCGATACTAACACGTAAGGACTGATCGATACTAACACGTAAGGACTGATCGATACTAACACGTAAGGACTGATCGATACTAACACGTAAGGACTGATCGATACTAACACGTAAGGACTGATCGATACTAACACGTAAGGACTGATCTATACTAACACAAGGACTGATCTATACTAACACGTAAGGACTGATCGATACTAACACGTAAGGACTGATCGATACTAACACGTAAGGACTGATCGATACTAACACAAGGACTGATCGATACTAACACGTAAGGACTGATCTATACTAACACAAGGACTGATCTATACTAACACGTAAGGACTGATCTATAATAACACAAGGACTGATCTATACTAACACGTAAGGACTGATCTATACTAACACGTAAGGACTGATCTATACTAACACGTAAGGACTGATCGATACTAACACGTAAGGACTGATCGATACTAACACGTAAGGATTGATCGATACTAACACAAGGACTGATCGATACTAACACAGGGACTGATCGATACTAACACGTAAGGACTGATCGATACTAACACGTAAGGACTGATCGATACTAACACGTAAGGACTGATCTATACTAACACGTAAGGACTGATCTATACTAACACGTAAGGACTGATCGATACTAACACGTAAGGACTGATCGATACTAACACAAGGACTGATCGATACTAACACAAGGACTGATCTATACTAACACGTAAGGACTGATCTATACTAACACGTAAGGACTGATCGATACTAGCACGTAAAGACTGATCGATACTAACACGTAAGGACTGATCGATACTAACACGAAAGGACTGATCTATACTAACACGTCAGGACTGATCTATACTAACACGTAAGGACTGATCTGTACTAACACAAGGACTGATCTATACTAACACGTAAGGACTGATCTATACTAACACGTAAGGACTGATCTATACTAACACGTAAGGACTGATCGATAGTAACACAAGGACTGATCGATACTAACACGTAAGGACTGATCGATACTAACACGTAAGGACTGATCGATACTAACACAAGGACTGATCGATACTAACACGTAAGGACTGATCGATACTAACACGTAAGGACTGATCGATACTAACACAAGGACTGATCTATACTTACACGTAAGGACTGATCTATACTAACACAAGGACTGATCGATACTAACACAAGGACTGATCGATACTAACACGTAAGGACTGATCGATACTAACACGTAAAGACTGATCGATACTAACACGTAAAGACTGATCGATACTAACACGTAAAGACTGATCTATACTAACACGTAAGGACTGATCTATACTAACACGTAAGGACTGATCTATACTAACACGTAAGGACTGATCTATACTAACACAAGGACTAATCTATACTAACACGTAAGGACTGATCTATACTAACACGTAAGGACTGATCTATACTAACACGTAAGGACTGATCTATACTAACACGTAAGGACTGATCGATACTAACACGTAAGGACTGATCGATACTAACACGTAAGGACTGATCGATACTAACACGTAAGGACTGATCTATACTAACACGTAAGGACTGATCTATACTAACACGTAAGGACTGATCTATACTAACACAAGGACTGATCTATACTAACACGTAAGGACTGATCTATAATAACGTAAGGACTGATCTATACTAACACGTAAGGACTGATCTATACTAACACGTAAGGACTGATCTATACTAACACGTAAGGACTGATCTATACTAACACGTAAGGACTGATCGATACTAACACGTAAGGACTGATCGATACTGACACGTAAGGACTGATCGATACTGACACGTAAGGACTGATCGATACTAACACGTAAGGACTGATCGATACTAACACGTAAGGACTGATCGATACTAACACGTAAGGACTGATCGATACTAACACGTAAGGACTGATCTATACTAACACGTAAGGACTGATCTATACTAACACGTAAGGACTGATCTATACTAACACGTAAGGACTGATCTATACTAACACGTAAGGACTGATCTATACTAACACAAGGACTGATCTATACTAACACGTAAGGACTGATCTATAATAACACAAGGACTGATCTATACTAACACGTAAGGACTGATCTATACTAACACGTAAGGACTGATCGATACTAACACGTAAGGACTGATCGATACTAACACGTAAGGACTGATCGATACTAACACGTAAGGATTGATCGATACTAACACAAGGACTGATCGATACTAACACAAGGACTGATCGATACTAACACGTAAGGACTGATCGATACTAACACGAAAGGACTGATCTATACTAACACGTAAGGACTGATCTATACTAACACGTAAGGACTGATCTATACTAACACGTAAGGACTGATCGATACTAACACGTAAGGACTGATCGATACTAACACGTAAGGACTGATCGATACTAACACAAGGACTGATCGATACTAACACGTAAGGACTGATCTATACTAACACAAGGACTGATCGATACTAACACAAGGACTGATCGATACTAACACAAGGACTGATCGATACTAACACAAGGACTGATCGATACTAACACAAGGACTGATCGATACTAACACAAGGACTGATCGATACTAACACAAGGACTGATCGATACTAACACGTAAGGACTGATCGATACTAACACGTAAGGACTGATCGATACTAACACGTAAGGACTGATCGATACTAACACGTAAGGACTGATCGATACTAACACGTAAGGACTGATCGATACTAACACGTAAGGACTGATCGATACTAACACGTAAGGACTGATCTATACTAACACGTAAGGACTGATCTATACTAACACGTAAGGACTGATCTATACTAACACGTAAGGACTGATCTATACTAACACGTAAGGACTGATCTATACTAACACGTAAGGACTGATCTATACTAACACGTAAGGACTGATCTATACTAACACGTAAGGACTGATCGATACTAACACGTAAGGACTGATCGATACTAACACGTAAGGACTGATCGATACTAACACGTAAGGACTGATCGATACTAACACGTAAGGACTGATCGATACTAACACAAGGACTGATCTATACTAACACGTAAGGACTGATCTATAATAACACAAGGACTGATCTATACTAACACGTAAGGACTGATCTATACTAAGACGTAAGGACTGATCTATACTAACACGTAAGGACTGATCTATACTAACACAAGGACTGATCTATACTAACACGTAAGGACTGATCTATAATAACACAAGGACTGATCTATACTAACACGTAAGGACTGATCTATACTAACACGTAAGGACTGATCTATACTAACACGTAAGGACTGATCGATACTAACACGTAAGGACTGATCGATACTAACACGTAAGGATTGATCGATACTAACACAAGGACTGATCGATACTAACACAGGGACTGATCGATACTAACACGTAAGGACTGATCGATACTAACACGTAAGGACTGATCGATACTAACACGTAAGGACTGATCTATACTAACACGTAAGGACTGATCTATACTAACACGTAAGGACTGATCGATACTAACACGTAAGGACTGATCGATACTAACACAAGGACTGATCGATACTAACACAAGGACTGATCTATACTAACACGTAAGGACTGATCTATACTAACACGTAAGGACTGATCGATACTAGCACGTAAAGACTGATCGATACTAACACGTAAGGACTGATCGATACTAACACGAAAGGACTGATCTATACTAACACGTCAGGACTGATCTATACTAACACGTAAGGACTGATCTGTACTAACACAAGGACTGATCTATACTAACACGTAAGGACTGATCTATACTAACACGTAAGGACTGATCTATACTAACACGTAAGGACTGATCGATAGTAACACAAGGACTGATCTATACTAACACGTAAGGACTGATCTATACTAACACGTAAGGACTGATCTATACTAACACGTAAGGACTGATCGATACTAACACGTAAGGACTGATCGATACTAACACGTAAGGACTGATCGATACTAACACGTAAGGACTGATCGATACTAACACGTAAGGACTGATCGATACTAACACGTAAGGACTGATCTATACTAACACGTAAGGACTGATCTATACTAACACAAGGACTGATCTATACTAACACGTAAGGACTGATCTATAATAACGTAAGGACTGATCTATACTAACAGGTAAGGACTGATCTATACTAACACGTAAGGACTGATCGATACTAACACGTAAGGACTGATCGATACTGACACGTAAGGACTGATCGATACTGACACGTAAGGACTGATCGATACTGACACGTAAGGACTGATCGATACTAACACGTAAGGACTGATCGATACTAACACGTAAGGACTGATCGATACTAACACGTAAGGACTGATCTATACTAACACGTAAGGACTGATCTATACTAACACGTAAGGACTGATCTATACTAACACGTAAGGACTGATCTATACTAACACGTAAGGACTGATCTATACTAACACAAGGACTGATCTATACTAACACGTAAGGACTGATCTATAATAACACAAGGACTGATCTATACTAACACGTAAGGACTGATCGATACTAACACGTAAGGACTGATCGATACTAACACGTAAGGACTGATCGATACTAACACGTAAGGACTGATCGATACTAACACGTAAGGATTGATCGATACTAACACAAGGACTGATCGATACTAACACAAGGACTGATCGATACTAACACGTAAGGACTGATCGATACTAACACGTAAGGACTGATCGATACTAACACGAAAGGACTGATCTATACTAACACGTAAGGACTGATCTATACTAACACGTAAGGACTGATCTATACTAACACGTAAGGACTGATCTATACTAACACGTAAGGACTGATCGATACTAACACGTAAGGACTGATCGATACTAACACGTAAGGACTGATCGATACTAACACAAGGACTGATCGATACTAACACGTAAGGACTGATCGATACTAACACAAGGACTGATCGATACTAACACAAGGACTGATCGATACTAACACGTAAGGACTGATCGATACTAACACGTGAGGACTGATCGATACTAACACGTGAGGACTGATCGATACTAACACGTAAGGACTGATCGATACTAACACGTAAGGACTGATCGATACTAACACAAGGACTGATCTATACTAACACGTAAGGACTGATCTATACTAACACGTAAGGACTGATCTATACTAACACGTAAGGACTGATCGATACTAACACAAGGACTGATCTATACTAACACGTAAGGACTGATCTATACTAACACGTAAAGACTGATCGATACTAACACGTAAAGACTGATCGATACTAACACGAAAGGACTGATCTATACTAACACGTAAGGACTGATCTATACTAACACGTAAGGACTGATCTATACTAACACAAGGACTAATCTATACTAACACGTAAGGACTGATCTATACTAACACGTAAGGACTGATCTATACTAACACGTAAGGACTGATCTATACTAACACGTAAGGACTGATCTATAGTAACACAAGGACTGATCGATACTAACACGTAAGGACTGATCGATACTAACACGTAAGGACTGATCGATACTAACACGTAAGGACTGATCGATACTAACACGTAAGGACTGATCGATACTAACACGTAAGGACTGATCTATACTAACACGTAAGGACTGATCTATACTAACACGTAAGGACTGATCTATACTAACACAAGGACTGATCTATACTAACACAAGGACTGATCTATACTAACACGTAAGGACTGATCTATAATAACACAAGGACTGATCTATACTAAGACGTAAGGACTGATCTATACTAAGACGTAAGGACTGATCTATACTAACACGTAAGGACTGATCGATACTAACACGTAAGGACAGATCGATACTAACACGTAAGGACTGATCGATACTAACACGTAAGGACTGATCGATACTAACACGTAAGGACTGATCGATACTAACACGTAAGGACTGATCTATACTAACACAAGGACTGATCTATACTAACACGTAAGGACTGATCTATACTAACACGTAAGGACTGATCTATACTAACACGTAAGGACTGATCGATAGTAACACAAGGACTGATCGATACTAACACGTAAGGACTGATCGATACTAACACGTAAGGACTGATCGATACTAACACAAGGACTGATCGATACTAACACAAGGACTGATCGATACTAACACGTAAGGACTGATCGATACTAACACGTAAGGAATGATCGATACTAACACGTAAGGACTGATCGATACTAACACGTAAGGACTGATCGATACTAACACGTAAGGACTGATCGATACTAACACAAGGACTGATCTATACTAACACGTAAGGACTGATCGATACTAACACGTAAGGACTGATCGATACTAACACAAGGACTGATCGATACTAACACAAGGACTGATCTATACTAACGTAAGGACTGATCTATACTAACACGTAAGGACTGATCTATACTAACACGTAAAGACTGATCGATACTAACACGTAAAGACTGATCGATACTAACACGAAAGGACTGATCTATACTAACACGTAAGGACTGATCTATACTAACACGTAAGGACTGATCGATACTAACACGTAAGGACTAATCTATACTAACACGTAAGGACTGATCTATACTAACACAAGGACTGATCGATACTAACACAAGGACTGATCGATACTAACACAAGGACTGATCGATACTAACACGTAAGGACTGATCGATACTAACACGTAAGGACTGATCGATACTAACACGTAAGGACTGATCGATACTAACACGTAAGGACTGATCGATACTAACACAAGGACTGATCTATACTAACGTAAGGACTGATCGATACTAACACGTAAAGACTGATCGATACTAACACGTAAAGACTGATCGATACAAACACGAAAGGACTGATCTATACAAACACGAAAGGACTGATCTATACTAACACGTAAGGACTGATCTATACTAACACGTAAGGACTGATCTATACTAACACGTAAGGACTGATCTATACTAACACAAGGACTGATCTATACTAACACGTAAGGACTGATCTATACTAACACGTAAGGACTGATCTATACTAACACGTAAGGACTGATCTATACTAACACGTAAGGACTGATCTATACTAACACGTAAGGACTGATCTATAGTAACACAAGGACTGATCGATACTAACACGTAAGGACTGATCGATACTAACACGTAAGGACTGATCTATACTAACACAAGGACTGATCGATACTAACACAAGGACTGATCGATACTAACACGTAAGGACTGATCGATACTAACACGTAAGGACTGATCGATACTAACACGTAAGGACTGATCGATACTAACACGTAAGGACTGATCGATACTAACACGTAAGGACTGATCGATACTAACACGTAAGGACTGATCGATACTAACACGTAAGGACTGATCGATACTAACACGTAAGGACTGATCTATACTAACACGTAAGGACTGATCTATACTAACACGTAAGGACTGATCTATACTAACACGTAAGGACTGATCTATACTAACACGTAAGGACTGATCTATACTAACACGTAAGGACTGATCTATACTAACACGTAAGGACTGATCTATACTAACACGTAAGGACTAATCTATACTAACACGTAAGGACTGATCGATACTAACACGTAAGGACTGATCGATACTAACACAAGGACTGATCGATACTAACACAAGGACTGATCGATACTAACACGTAAGGACTGATCGATACTAACACGTAAGGACTGATCTATACTAACACGTAAGGACTGATCTATACTAACACGTAAGGACTGATCTATACTAACACGTAAGGACTGATCTATACTAACACAAGGACTGATCTATACTAACACAAGGACTGATCTATACTAACACGTAAGGACTGATCTATACTAACACGTAAGGACTGATCTATACTAACACGTAAGGACTGATCTATACTAACACGTAAGGACTGATCGATACTAACACGTAAGGACTGATCGATACTAACACGTAAGGACTGATCGATACTAACACGTAAGGACTGATCGATACTAACACGTAAGGACTGATCGATACTAACACGTAAGGACTGATCGATACTAACACGTAAGGACTGATCTATACTAACACGTAAGGACTGATCTATACTAACACGTAAGGACTGATCTATACTAACACGTAAGGACTGATCTATACTAACACAAGGACTGATCTATACTAACACGTAAGGACTGATCTATAATAACACAAGGACTGATCTATACTAACACGTAAGGACTGATCTATACTAACACGTAAGGACTGATCGATACTAACACGTAAGGACTGATCTATACTAACACGTAAGGACTGATCTATACTAACACGTAAGGACTGATCTATACTAACACGTAAGGACTGATCGATACTAACACGTAAGGACTGATCGATACTAACACGTAAGGACTGATCGATACTAACACGTAAGGACTGATCGATACTAACACGTAAGGACTGATCGATACTAACACGTAAGGACTGATCGATACTAACACGTAAGGACTGATCTATAATAACACAAGGACTGATCTATACTAACACGTAAGGACTGATCTATACTAAGACGTAAGGACTGATCTATACTAACACGTAAGGACTGATCTATACTAACACAAGGACTGATCTATACTAACACGTAAGGACTGATCTATAATAACACGTAAGGACTGATCTATACTAACACGTAAGGACTGATCTATACTAACACAAGGACTGATCGATACTAACACAAGGACTGATCGATACTAACACAAGGACTGATCGATACTAACACGTAAGGACTGATCGATACTAACACGTAAGGACTGATCGATACTAACACGAAAGGACTGATCTATACTAACACGTAAGGACTGATCGATACTAACACGTAAGGACTGATCGATACTAACACGTAAGGACTGATCGATACTAACACGTAAGGACTGATCGATACTAACACAAGGACTGATCGATACTAACACGTAAGGACTGATCTATACTAACACGTAAGGACTGATCTATACTAACACAAGGACTGATCGATACTAACACAAGGACTGATCGATACTAACACAAGGACTGATCGATACTAACACGTAAGGACTGATCGATACTAACACGTAAGGACTGATCGATACTAACACGTAAGGACTGATCGATACTAACACGTAAGGACTGATCGATACTAACACGTAAGGACTGATCGATACTAACACAAGGACTGATCGATACTAACACAAGGACTGATCGATACTAACACGTAAGGACTGATCGATACTAACACAAGGACTGATCTATACTAACACGTAAGGACTGATCTATACTAACACGTAAGGACTGATCTATACTAACACGTAAGGACTGATCTATACTAACACGTAAGGACTGATCGATACTAACACAAGGACTGATCGATACTAACACAAGGACTGATCTATACTAACACGTAAGGACTGATCGATACTAACACGTAAGGACTGATCGATACTAACACGTAAGGACTGATCGATACTAACACGTAAGGACTGATCTATACTAACACGTAAGGACTGATCGATACTAACACGTAAGGACTGATCGATACTGACACGTAAGGACTGATCGATACTGACACGTAAGGACTGATCGATACTGACACGTAAGGACTGATCGATACTGACACGTAAGGACTGATCGATACTAACACAAGGACTGATCTATACTAACACAAGGACTGATCTATACTAACACGTAAGGACTGATCGATACTAACACGTAAGGACTGATCGATACTAACACGTAAGGACTGATCGATACTAACACGTAAGGACTGATCTATACTAACACGTAAGGACTGATCTATACTAACACGTAAGGACTGATCTATACTAACACGTAAGGACTGATCTATACTAACACAAGGACTGATCTATACTAACACGTAAGGACTGATCGATACTAACACGTAAGGACTGATCGATACTAACACGTAAGGACTGATCGATACTAACACGTAAGGACTGATCTATACTAACACGAAAGGACTGATCGATACTAACACGAAAGGACTGATCTATACTAACACGTAAGGACTGATCTATACTAACACGTAAGGACTGATCTATACTAACACGTAAGGACTGATCTATACTAACACAAGGACTGATCGATACTAACACAAGGACTGATCGATACTAACACAAGGACTGATCGATACTAACACGTAAGGACTGATCGATACTAACACGTAAGGACTGATCGATACTAACACGTAAGGATTGATCGATACTAACACAAGGACTGATCGATACTAACACGTAAGGACTGATCGATACTAACACGTAAGGACTGATCGATACTAACACGAAAGGACTGATCTATACTAACACGTAAGGACTGATCTATACTAACACGTAAGGACTGATCGATACTAACACGTAAGGACTGATCGATACTAACACGTAAGGACTGATCGATACTAACACAAGGACTGATCGATACTAACACGTAAGGACTGATCGATACTAACACAAGGACTGATCGATACTAACACAAGGACTGATCGATACTAACACAAGGACTGATCGATACTAACACGTAAGGACTGATCGATACTAACACGTGAGGACTGATCGATACTAACACGTGAGGACTGATCGATACTAACACGTAAGGACTGATCGATACTAACACAAGGACTGATCTATACTAACACGTAAAGACTGATCTATACTAACACGTAAGGACTGATCTATACTAACACGTAAGGACTGATCGATACTAACACAAGGACTGATCTATACTAACACGTAAGGACTGATCTATACTAACACGTAAAGACTGATCGATACTAACACGTAAAGACTGATCGATACTAACACGAAAGGACTGATCTATACTAACACGTAAGGACTGATCTATACTAACACGTAAGGACTGATCTATACTAACACGTAAGGACTGATCTATACTAACACGTAAGGACTGATCTATACTAACACGTAAGGACTGATCTATACTAACACGTAAGGACTGATCTATACTAACACGTAAGGACTGATCTATAGTAACACAAGGACTGATCGATACTAACACGTAAGGACTGATCGATACTAACACGTAAGGACTGATCGATACTAACACGTAAGGACTGATCGATACTAACACGTAAGGACTGATCGATACTAACACGTAAGGACTGATCGATACTAACACGTAAGGACTGATCTATACTAACACGTAAGGACTGATCTATACTAACACGTAAGGACTGATCTATACTAACACAAGGACTGATCTATACTAACACGTAAGGACTGATCTATAATAACACAAGGACTGATCTATACTAAGACGTAAGGACTGATCTATACTAAGACGTAAGGACTGATCGATACTAACACGTAAGGACTGATCGATACTAACACGTAAGGACTGATCGATACTAACACGTAAGGACTGATCGATACTAACACGTAAGGACTGATCGATACTAACACGTAAGGACTGATCGATACTAACACGTAAGGACTGATCTATACTAACACAAGGACTGATCTATACTAACACGTAAGGACTGATCTATACTAACACGTAAGGACTGATCGATAGTAACACAAGGACTGATCGATACTAACACGTAAGGACTGATCGATACTAACACGTAAGGACTGATCGATACTAACACGTAAGGACTGATCGATACTAACACAAGGACTGATCGATACTAACACGTAAGGACTGATCGATACTAACACGTAAGGAATGATCGATACTAACACGTAAGGACTGATCGATACTAACACGTAAGGACTGATCGATACTAACACGTAAGGACTGATCGATACTAACACAAGGACTGATCGATACTAACACAAGGACTGATCGATACTAACACGTAAGGACTGATCGATACTAACACAAGGACTGATCGATACTAACGCAAGGACTGATCTATACTAACGTAAGGACTGATCTATACTAACACGTAAGGACTGATCTATACTAACACGTAAAGACTGATCGATACTAACACGTAAAGACTGATCGATACTAACACGAAAGGACTGATCTATACTAACACGTAAGGACTGATCTATACTAACACGTAAGGACTGATCGATACTAACACGTAAGGACTAATCTATACTAACACGTAAGGACTGATCTATACTAACACAAGGACTGATCGATACTAACACAAGGACTGATCGATACTAACACAAGGACTGATCGATACTAACACGTAAGGACTGATCGATACTAACACGTAAGGACTGATCGATACTAACACGTAAGGACTGATCGATACTAACACGTAAGGACTGATCGATACTAACGCAAGGACTGATCTATACTAACGTAAGGACTGATCGATACTAACACGTAAAGACTGATCGATACTAACACGTAAAGACTGATCGATACAAACACGAAAGGACTGATCTATACAAACACGAAAGGACTGATCTATACTAACACGTAAGGACTGATCTATACTAACACGTAAGGACTGATCTATACTAACACGTAAGGACTGATCTATACTAACACGTAAGGACTGATCTATACTAACACAAGGACTGATCTATACTAACACGTAAGGACTGATCTATACTAACACGTAAGGACTGATCTATACTAACACGTAAGGACTGATCTATACTAACACGTAAGGACTGATCTATACTAACACGTAAGGACTGATCGATACTAACACGTAAGGACTGATCGATACTAACACGTAAGGACTGATCTATACTAACACAAGGACTGATCGATACTAACACAAGGACTGATCGATACTAACACGTAAGGACTGATCGATACTAACACGTAAGGACTGATCGATACTAACACGTAAGGACTGATCGATACTAACACGTAAGGACTGATCGATACTAACACGTAAGGACTGATCGATACTAACACGTAAGGACTGATCGATACTAACACGTAAGGACTGATCTATACTAACACGTAAGGACTGATCTATACTAACACGTAAGGACTGATCTATACTAACACGTAAGGACTGATCTATACTAACACGTAAGGACTGATCTATACTAACACGTAAGGACTGATCTATACTAACACAAGGACTGATCTATACTAACACGTAAGGACTGATCTATACTAACACGTAAGGACTGATCTATACTAACACGTAAGGACTGATCGATACTAACACGTAAGGACTAATCTATACTAACACGTAAGGACTGATCTATACTAACACGTAAGGACTGATCGATACTAACACAAGGACTGATCGATACTAACACAAGGACTGATCGATACTAACACGTAAGGACTGATCGATACTAACACGTAAGGACTGATCTATACTAACACGTAAGGACTGATCTATACTAACACGTAAGGACTGATCTATACTAACACGTAAGGACTGATCTATACTAACACAAGGACTGATCTATACTAACACAAGGACTGATCTATACTAACACGTAAGGACTGATCTATACTAACACGTAAGGACTGATCTATACTAACACGTAAGGACTGATCGATACTAACACGTAAGGACTGATCTATACTAACACGTAAGGACTGATCTATACTAACACGTAAGGACTGATCTATACTAACACGTAAGGACTGATCTATACTAACACAAGGACTGATCTATACTAACACGTAAGGACTGATCTATAATAACACAAGGACTGATCTATACTAACACGTAAGGACTGATCTATACTAACACGTAAGGACTGATCGATACTAACACGTAAGGACTGATCGATACTAACACGTAAGGACTGATCGATACTAACACGTAAGGACTGATCGATACTAACACGTAAGGACTGATCGATACTAACACGTAAGGACTGATCTATAATAACACAAGGACTGATCTATACTAACACGTAAGGACTGATCTATACTAAGACGTAAGGACTGATCTATACTAACACGTAAGGACTGATCTATACTAACACAAGGACTGATCTATACTAACACGTAAGGACTGATCTATAATAACACAAGGACTGATCTATAATAACACGTAAGGACTGATCTATACTAACACGTAAGGACTGATCGATACTAACACAAGGACTGATCGATACTAACACAAGGACTGATCGATACTAACACAAGGACTGATCGATACTAACACGTAAGGACTGATCGATACTAACACGTAAGGACTGATCGATACTAACACGAAAGGACTGATCTATACTAACACGTAAGGACTGATCTATACTAACACGTAAGGACTGATCGATACTAACACGTAAGGACTGATCGATACTAACACGTAAGGACTGATCGATACTAACACAAGGACTGATCGATACTAACACGTAAGGACTGATCTATACTAACACGTAAGGACTGATCTATACTAACACAAGGACTGATCGATACTAACACAAGGACTGATCGATACTAACACGTAAGGACTGATCTATACTAACACGTAAGGACTGATCTATACTAACACAAGGACTGATCGATACTAACACAAGGACTGATCGATACTAACACGTAAGGACTGATCGATACTAACACGTAAGGACTGATCGATACTAACACGTAAGGACTGATCGATACTAACACGTAAGGACTGATCGATACTAACACGTAAGGACTGATCGATACTAACACAAGGACTGATCGATACTAACACAAGGACTGATCGATACTAACACGTAAGGACTGATCGATACTAACACAAGGACTGATCGATACTAACACGTAAGGACTGATCTATACTAACACGTAAGGACTGATCTATACTAACACGTAAGGACTGATCGATACTAACACAAGGACTGATCGATACTAACACAAGGACTGATCTATACTAACACGTAAGGACTGATCGATACTAACACGTAAGGACTGATCGATACTAACACGTAAGGACTGATCTATACTAACACGTAAGGACTGATCGATACTAACACGTAAGGACTGATCGATACTGACACGTAAGGACTGATCGATACTGACACGTAAGGACTGATCGATACTGACACGTAAGGACTGATCGATACTGACACGTAAGGACTGATCGATACTAACACAAGGACTGATCTATACTAACACAAGGACTGATCTATACTAACACGTAAGGACTGATCGATACTAACACGTAAGGACTGATCGATACTAACACGTAAGGACTGATCGATACTAACACGTAAGGACTGATCTATACTAACACGTAAGGACTGATCTATACTAACACGTAAGGACTGATCTATACTAACACGTAAGGACTGATCTATACTAACACAAGGACTGATCGATACTAACACAAGGACTGATCGATACTAACACAAGGACTGATCGATACTAACACGTAAGGACTGATCGATACTAACACGTAAGGACTGATCGATACTAACACGTAAGGACTGATCTATACTAACACAAGGACTGATCTATACTAACACGTAAGGACTGATCTATACTAACACAAGGACTGATCTATACTAACACGTAAGGACTGATCTATACTAACACGTAAAGACTGATCGATACTAACACGAAAGGACTGATCTATACTAACACGTAAGGACTGATCTATACTAACACGTAAGGACTGATCTATACTAACACGTAAGGACTGATCTATACTAACACGTAAGGACTGATCTATACTAACACGTAAGGACTGATCTATACTAACACAAGGACTGATCGATACTAACACGTAAGTACTGATCGATACTAACACGTAAGGACTGATCGATACTAACACGTAAGGACTGATCTATACTAACACAAGGACTAATCTATACTAACACGTAAGGACTGATCTATACTAACACGTAAGGACTGATCTATACTAACACGTAAGGACTGATCTATACTAACACGTAAGGACTGATCTATAGTAACACGTAAGGACTGATCTATAGTAACACAAGGACTGATCGATACTAACACGTAAGGACTGATCGATACTAACACGTAAGGACTGATCGATACTAACACGTAAGGACTGATCGATACTAACACAAGGACTGATCGATACTAACACGTAAGGACTGATCGATACTAACACGTAAGGACTGATCGATACTAACACGTAAGGACTGATCGATACTAACACGTAAGGACTGATCGATACTAACACGTAAGGACTGATCGATACTAACAGGTAAGGACTGATCTATACTAACACGTAAGGACTGATCTATACTAACACGTAAGGACTGATCTATACTAACACAAGGACTGATCTATACTAACACGTAAGGACTGATCTATACTAACACGTAAGGACTGATCTATACTAACACGTAAGGACTGATCTATACTAACACAAGGACTGATCTATACTAACACAAGGACTGATCTATACTAACACGTAAGGACTGATCTATACTAACACGTAAGGACTGATCTATACTAACACGTAAGGACTGATCTATACTAACACGTAAGGACTGATCTATACTAACACGTAAGGACTGATCTATACTAACACAAGGACTGATCTATACTAACACGTAAGGACTGATCTATAATAACACGTAAGGACTGATCTATACTAACACAAGGACTGATCTATACTAACACAAGGACTGATCTATACTAACACGTAAGGACTGATCTATACTAACACGTAAGGACTGATCTATACTAACACGTAAGGACTGATCTATACTAACACGTAAGGACTGATCTATACTAACACGTAAGGACTGATCTATACTAACACGTAAGGACTGATCTATAATAACACAAGGACTGATCTATACTAACACAAGGACTGATCTATAATAACACAAGGACTGATCTATACTAACACGTAAGGACTGATCTATACTAACACGTAAGGACTGATCTATACTAACACGTAAGGACTGATCTATACTAACACAAGACTGATCTATACTAACACGTAAGGACTGATCTATACTAACACGTAAGGACTGATCTATACTAACACGTAAGGACTGATCTATACTAACACGTAAGGACTGATCTATACTAACACAAGGACTGATCTATACTAACACGTAAGGACTGATCGATACTAACACGTAAGGACTGATCGATACTAACACGTAAGGACTGATCTATACTACCACGTAAGGACTGATCGATACTAACACGAAAGGACTGATCGATACTAACACGAAAGGACTGATCTATACTAACACGTAAGGACTGATCTATACTAACACGTAAGGACTGATCTATACTAACACGTAAGGACTGATCTATACTAACACAAGGACTGATCGATACTAACACAAGGACTGATCGATACTAACACAAGGACTGATCGATACTAACACGTAAGGACTGATCGATACTAACACGTAAGGACTGATCGATACTAACACGTAAGGACTGATCTATACTAACACAAGGACTGATCTATACTAACACGTAAGGACTGATCTATACTAACACAAGGACTGATCTATACTAACACGTAAGGACTGATCTATACTAACACGTAAAGACTGATCGATACTAACACGAAAGGACTGATCTATACTAACACGTAAGGACTGATCTATACTAACACGTAAGGACTGATCTATACTAACACGTAAGGACTGATCTATACTAACACGTAAGGACTGATCTATACTAACACAAGGACTGATCGATACTAACACGTAAGTACTGATCGATACTAACACGTAAGGACTGATCGATACTAACACGTAAGGACTGATCTATACTAACACAAGGACTAATCTATACTAACACGTAAGGACTGATCTATACTAACACGTAAGGACTGATCTATACTAACACGTAAGGACTGATCTATACTAACACGTAAGGACTGATCTATACTAACACGTAAGGACTGATCTATAGTAACACAAGGACTGATCGATACTAACACGTAAGGACTGATCGATACTAACACGTAAGGACTGATCGATACTAACACGTAAGGACTGATCGATACTAACACAAGGACTGATCGATACTAACACGTAAGGACTGATCGATACTAACACGTAAGGACTGATCGATACTAACACGTAAGGACTGATCGATACTAACACGTAAGGACTGATCGATACTAACACGTAAGGACTGATCGATACTAACAGGTAAGGACTGATCTATACTAACACGTAAGGACTGATCTATACTAACACGTAAGGACTGATCTATACTAACACAAGGACTGATCTATACTAACACGTAAGGACTGATCTATACTAACACGTAAGGACTGATCTATACTAACACGTAAGGACTGATCTATACTAACACAAGGACTGATCTATACTAACACAAGGACTGATCTATACTAACACGTAAGGACTGATCTATACTAACACGTAAGGACTGATCTATACTAACACGTAAGGACTGATCTATACTAACACGTAAGGACTGATCTATACTAACACGTAAGGACTGATCTATACTAACACAAGGACTGATCTATACTAACACAAGGACTGATCTATACTAACACGTAAGGACTGATCTATAATAACACGTAAGGACTGATCTATACTAACACAAGGACTGATCTATACTAACACAAGGACTGATCTATACTAACACGTAAGGACTGATCTATACTAACACGTAAGGACTGATCTATACTAACACGTAAGGACTGATCTATACTAACACGTAAGGACTGATCTATACTAACACGTAAGGACTGATCTATAATAACACAAGGACTGATCTATACTAACACAAGGACTGATCTATAATAACACAAGGACTGATCTATACTAACACGTAAGGACTGATCTATACTAACACGTAAGGACTGATCTATACTAACACGTAAGGACTGATCTATACTAACACAAGACTGATCTATACTAACACGTAAGGACTGATCTATACTAACACAAGGACTGATCGATACTAACACAAGGACTGATCTATACTAACACGTAAGGACTGATCTATACTAACACGTAAGGACTGATCTATAATAACACAAGGACTGATCTATACTAACACAAGGACTGATCTATACTAACACAAGGACTGATCTATAATAACACAAGGACTGATCTATACTAACACGTAAGGACTGATCTATACTAACACAAGGACTGATCTGTACTAACACGTAAGGACTGATCTATACTAACACATAAGGACTGATCTATAATAACACAAGGACTGATCTATACTAACACATAAGGACTGATCTATACTAACACGTAAGGACTGATCTATATTAACACGTAAGGACTGGTCTATACTAACACGTAAGGACTGATCTGTACTAACACGTAAGGATTGATCTATACTAACACAAGGACTGATCGATACTAACACGTAAGGATTGATCTATACTAACACGTAAGGACTGATCTATACTAACACGTAAGGACTGATCTATACTAACATGTCCTGAGGACCACTGTTACCCACAATATGCATGTGTCTGTGTCTGTATAGGTCTCTGTCAGACATGGCTTCTCTAGCTGAAATCTCTAGCATCACTGACTCTCCAGCTGCGCTGCAGGAGAGACTCTGTGGTTTCTCTGTTCAGAAAGGAGCTCCACCCTGTTACAGTACTCCACGTAACACAGGTACCAACACACCTGAAGTTAACACCATGTGACAGGACAGTCAGACGGAGCTTTCATCACAGAATGATAGAGTTTAAACTAAAGACTGTTTATAAAAGAGTTCATAGTTTCCAGATCTGTAAAATGGTTCTGATCCAGAAGTGTCTTCAGCTGCAATACCAGCGAGTGCCACTAGAGGTCGGCTCCAAAAAGCCTCCGGCTCCATAGACTCCCATTCAACTTCTCTCATCAAATCCAAAGTGAATAAAATGTGTCCATCAGTTATCTCGGTGTTGTTAGCTAAAGTCACTCCTTCTTATTAGTTTTCTGGAGGTCCATCTGAAAATAATCCCTCATTCATTAGAAAAGAAGATTCAAGAAGACCTGTTTTTGGGGGCGTGTCTGTTTGATTGACAGGCCTGTGGTGCAGTCAGGTTACAGCTATCGGTGGGCGGGACGTAGTATCGTCAGGTTTCCGATCAGATCGGTCAGATCCACCGCTGGCTCCTCCCCCAGCTCGTCCAAATATGGTCACTTCCTGCTCCAAACCGCTCCGAAATAGAAAGGAACGTTGTCAGTAGAAATGCAGATACCAGGTTTCTAGTTTACATACAAGAAAGGAGTTTAACCAGTCACATGCATGTACATACACCCATGGACATGTAAAGGAGGACATACGGTTCATACCATGACGCCTGTCCTTGTTGTTCGTGTGTGTTGACAGATGTTTACCCGCGAGTGATATCAGGTGTTATTGAGGCAGGTCCCCCCCCCTCCTCCACCGGCAGCCCCCCCACCTCAGTGTCTGTCAGGAGTTCAACCACATTAGGAGGGAGCTCAGGAAAGGTTCCCTTCACACACACACTTTTACTTTAACTGTCTGTCCACTGTCAGACTGAAATAAATTCTGAAAGCTGACCTGTTGTGTTTTCCAATGTGTTTGTACATTTTTAGGATTCCAGCATTTATCTGCCTTCACTTCTAATGGAAGAAAGTTTTCAGGGCTTCATCACAGCCAAACAGGAGGAGCTGGAGGAGGGAGGAGAGGGAGCAGGACGGTCTGAGCAGGAGCAGAGGGAGGAGAGCGAGGAGGAGCTGGATGGAAGCAGTCCGCCAGGATTAAATGTGTTGGAGGAAGATGAGAATCGAACAGCAGAGTGCACTAATGATGAAGAAAACAGGAGAGAGGAGGATGACAGAGGAGATGAAGAAGAGCATGGTTGCTGTGACCCACAGACAGGTGAGAGACACACACCTGTAGTACTACTGCTGTAGTCCACCCGGTGATCGGTCCTCTAGGTGATCGGTCCTCTAGGTGATCGGTCCTCTAGGTGATCGGTCCTCTCTCTAGGTGATCGGCCCTCTAGGTGATCGGTCCTCTCTCTAGGTGATCGGTCCTCTAGGTGATCGGTCCTCTCTCTAGGTGATCGGTCCTCTCTCTAGGTGATCGGTCCTCTAGGTGATCGGTCCTCTCTCTAGGTGATCGGTCCTCTCTCTAGGTGATCGGTCCTCTCTCTAGGTGATCGGTCCTCTCTCTAGGTGATCGGTTCTCTCTCTAGGTGATCGGTCCTCTCTAGGTGATCGGCCCTCTAGGTGATCGGTCCTCTAGGTGATCGGTCCTCCCTCTAGGTGATCGGTCCTCCCTCTAGGTGATCGGTCCTCCCTCTAGGTGATCGGTCCTCTCTCTAGGTGATCGGCCCTCTCTCTAGGTGATCGGTCCTCTCTCGAGGTGATCGGCCCTCTCTCTAGGTGATCGGTCCTCTCGGTGATCGGTCCTCTCTCTAGGTGATCGGTCCTCCCTCTAGGTGATCGGCCCTCTCTCTAGGTGATCGGCCCTCTCTCTAGGTGATCGGTCCTCTCTCGAGGTGATCGGCCCTCTCTCTAGGTGATCGGTCCTCTCGGTGATCGGTCCTCTCTCTAGGTGATCGGTCCTCTCTCTAGGTGATCGGCCCTCTAGGTGATCGGTCCTCTCTCTAGGTGATCGGCCCTCTAGGTGATCGGTCCTCTCTCTAGGTGAACGGTCCTCCAGGTGATCGGCCCTCTAGGTGATCGGCCCTCTCTCTAGGTGATCGGCCCTCTCTCTAGGTGATCGGTCCTCTCTCTAGGTGATCGGTCCTCTCTCTAGGTGATCGGTCCTCTCTCTAGGTGATCGGCCCTCTAGGTGATCGGTCCTCTCTCTAGGTGATCGGCCCTCTAGGTGATCGGTCCTCTCTCTAGGTGATCGGTCCTCTCTCTAGGTGATCGGTCCTCCAGGTGAACGGTCCTCCAGGTGATCGGTCCTCTCTCTAGGAGATCGGTCCTCTCTCTAGGTGATCGGCCCTCTAGGTGATCGGTCCTCCAGGTGAACGGTCCTCCAGGTGATCGGTCCTCTCTCTAGGTGATCGGTCCTCTCTCTAGGTGATCGGTCCTCTAGGTGATCGGTCCTCTAGGTGATCGGTCCTCCAGGTGAACGGTCCTCCAGGTGATCGGTCCTCTCTCTAGGTGATCGGTCTTCTCTCTAGGTGATCGGTCCTCTCTCTAGGTGATCGGCCCTCTAGGTGATCGGCCCTCTAGGTGATCGGCCCTCTAGGTGATCGGTCCTCTCTCTAGGTGATCGGTCCTCTCTCTAGGTGATCGGTCCTCTCTCTAGGTGATCGGTCCTCTCTCTAGGTGATCGGCCCTCTAGGTGATCGGTCCTCTAGATGATCGGTCCTCTCTCTAGGTGATCGGTCCTCTAGGTGATCGGTCCTCCAGGTGAACGGTCCTCCAGGTGATCGGTCCTCTCTCTAGGTGATCGGCCCTCTAGGTGATCGGTCCTCTCTCTAGGTGATCGGTCCTCTAGGTGATCGGCCCTCTCTCTAGGTGATCGGTCCTCTAGGTGATCGGTCCTCCAGGTGAACGGTCCTCCAGGTGATCGGTCCTCTCTCTAGGTGATCGGCCCTCTAGGTGATCGGTCCTCTCTCTAGGTGATCGGTCCTCTCTCTAGGTGATCGGCCCTCTCTCTAGGTGATCGGCCCTCTAGGTGATCGGTCCATTAGGTGATCGGTCCTCTCTCTAGGTGATCGGCCCTCTAGGTGATCGGTCCTCTCTCTAGGTGATCAGTCCTCTCTCTAGGTGATCGGCCCTCTAGGTGATCGGCCCTCTAGGTGATCGGTCCTCTCTCTAGGTGATCGGTCCTCTCTCTAGGTGATCGGCCCTCTAGGTGATCGGTCCATTAGGTGATCGGTCCTCTCTCTAGGTGATCGGCCCTCTAGGTGATCGGTCCTCTCTCTAGGTGATCGGTCCTCTCTCTAGGTGATCGGTCCTCTCTCTAGGTGATCGGCCCTCTAGGTGATCGGTCCTCTCTCTAGGTGATCGGTCCTCTCTCTAGGTGATCGGTCCTCTAAGTGATCGGTCCTCTAAGTGATCGGTCCTCCAGGTGAACGGTCCTCCAGGTGATCGTTCCTCTAGGTGATCGGTCCCCCAGGTGAACAGTCCCCCAGATCAACGGTCCCCCAGATCAACGGTCCACCTTCATGCAGCAGATCACTGAGAAACTCTGGAAATACAGTGAGATTCCTGGAAGCAGTCTGAGTGAGGAAACAGGATCAGTCAGAGGATCAGGACCAAAAAAACATGCACCTCAGGTCAGGTTACCTGGCGCCGCGCT
Source organism: Embiotoca jacksoni (assembly GCF_022577435.1). NCBI lineage: Eukaryota > Metazoa > Chordata > Actinopteri > Embiotocidae > Embiotoca > Embiotoca jacksoni. The sequence continues at coordinate 538,022 of NW_027185385.1, read as the reverse complement.
AGTGGCAGCCTGCTGCAGCATCTCCCCCCTGACAGCCCCCCTGCTGTAGTGAAGACATTTCCCCTCGGGGATCAATAAAGTGTATAAAATCAAAAAAAATAAAATCAAAAAAAAAAATCAGTCTTGCACTGAGGTCTCTAACAGAGCTGGAGGAGGTGTGCTGATCCAGTCCAGTATTTAATCTTCTAACAGACATTCTCTTCACTGGACACAAAACAACCAGAAGAAAACCTTTAATGAACACTGAAACGGGCACGCTAACAGACCTGAGTGATGTACAGAAACACTTCAGAGATCATTTACTGATGAAAGGAATTGAGTGCATTTGGCTTTTCTTCTCAGAGTCAGCCCAGGAGGAGGAGGAGGAGGATACTGAAAACAGGAGGAAGAACATGAAAGGGTTATGTGGAGATGGTGAGGAAGCAGGAGACAGCAGCTCTGTTTACATCAGCTGTCTGGGACTGACGGGCCATTCAGGTGAGCTGGGAGCCGATCCAGAGAAGGAGAATGGGCTCAGGGAGTGTCCCGGGTCTCTGCAGAGTCCAGCTTCACTCAACGATACCAACAGGTGGGTGGAACCAGAACCTGCTGAACATGAAGGGCCCGTCCCAGGTGGTGTTAGAAGTGCTGATACATACTGCTGTGTTCTGCAGCAGCCTCCACATGACTGACATTTATATTTTTCATGCTCATAATTCTTCATTTTTAGACTCTGAGCAAATCATGTGTTTGTTGGACAGATATTCAGTTTGCCCTGATGAGGCTCTGAGACATCTTGTTGAACTTGTTAGAACCTCTTCTGTCTCATCTCTGGACCACACACACACCTACTCATCTGTTAACCATCTGAACATAGGACTCTACGACAGTCAGACTTGTGACGGGCTCAGATCGGTCCAGTAGAGTGGTTCCTCTGCCCATGTGTCTCCTCTTGTTTTCAGAGCCCACTCTACACTGGATGAAGCGCTGCAGTGCTTTGAGGTGGAGGGAACTAGAACTAGTCCAGGACCAAGTACAGGAATCCCCACAGTGTGAGTACCAGAGGTTTGGTTCCACAGTCCAACATCTGAGGTGGTGCTGGAGCTGAAGCACGGCAGTGTCTCTGTCTACCTCACACTGTGGTCCAGCCCATATATATACTATATATATATGTATATATATATATGTATATATATATATGTATATATATATAGTCATTTACTGAACACATTACTGACCCTGAACGTTACCGAGTCATTTAAATGATAAATGGTCTGTACTTGTATGGTTTTATCACCTTTCGGTCTCAAAGCGCTTTAACATGTTTTTCCATTCACACACTAATGAGACAGATCACCATGCAAGGTGCTGCCATCAGGAGAACATTCACATACTGATGGTTCACCATCAGGAGCAACTTGGGGTTCAGTGTCTTGCTCAAGGACACTTAGGCATGTGGACAGGAGGAGCTGGGGATCGAACCACCAACCTTCTGATTAGTGTTCAACCCACTCTACCAACTGAGCTACAGCCACCCTACTTACTGAACACACTACTGATCCTGAACATTACCAAGTCATTTACTGAACACTACTGATCCTGAACGTTAGTCATTTACTGAAGTACTTGATTTAATGGATCTTTATACTTCCACTCCTTGCTAAATCTTGTACTTTTTACTCTACTACATTTATGTTGCAGCTTCAGTTACTTTTCAGATTACGGTCCTGTCCACTGAAAACCATGTATCTCCAGTTCTTTTGATTTTAAATTTCAATGTTTCTGATAAACTGAAGGATTACATGTTCCTTTATTGACTGACATGGTATTTTGTAATCTAAATAAATTATTGAAACCCTCTTGGATCAGCTGGAAAATGTTTTTCTAAACTTATTGATTTTCAGAGATACATAGTTCTTACAGAACAGGAACATTGTTGCATTACTGTGGATTTCACTGCTGTAGTTATTTAAGGTTGTGGTTATTTTAACTGATTTGTGTACAGATGTTAGTTTGATCTACAGTAATGCATCATATTCCAGAAGATCTTCATGTTTGTATCGTTATACATATATTATTGTTAGTACTGTTACTTACTGTTACTGCAGACCTGAGGATTACCTGTCTACAGAGAAGAAGCGATGTAGAGAACCAAAGACTGTCCTAACAGAGAGGAACCCATGTCTCCTGTAGGTGTGAGCTGGACCAAGGACACACTGGAGGAGAGAGCGCACACACTCTCAGCTCCAGTGAAGAGAGCTCCTGAAAACACACACACACCTCCCGGAAAAACATACATATCTGGTAAAGTATATACTAACAGTGTGTGTACACAGCAGTGTGTGTACTAAGTGTGTGTACTAAGTGTGTATACTAACTGTACACTAACAGTGTACTAAGTGTGTATACTAACAGTGTGTGTGTGTGTGCTAACTGTGTATACTAACAGTGTGTGTACTAACTGTGTACTAACACTGTCTATATTAACTGTGTACTAACTGTGTGTACTAACAGTGTGTGTCCTAACTGTATACTAACACTGTGTGTGTGTGTGTACTAACAGTGTGTGTGTGTGTGTGTGTATACTAACAGTGTGTGTGTGTATACTAACTGTTAGGATGTGTACTTTAATATTCATAAAGTGAAATATCCATGTTTACATCCACACAGTCGTGACATTAAGAGCTTCACTTTGGTTAGAAAGGATAAAATAAAAACATGATTCACAGGGAAATAAAGAGATGTTTGTGTCGCAGAGAGAATCAGAATTGATGAGCTCATCATGTCTCCACAGAGGTTGTCGGTGCTGATCCAGTCTGTATGTCTGCAGTACCTGGAGGACTGTTGGACACCAGACTGAGAACCACAGCAGAGGAACACTTCTGTTCTCACGACTGTTCTGTTTCATCCAGTCTGTTGTTGAAGCTCCAAACAAACTAGTTCAATCTGAATTCATTTTTGTGTTGAGAAACTGTTCGATGTTCACTGTTTGTTTCTGTTCAGCTGCTTAAAGAACCAAACTGTCTGCAATATTATTTACACTGTTGGTTTATTTAGAGATAATAAAACTGAGTCTTGTACCTTAAAGGTGCTTTGTTCTGTAACCCCCCCCCCCCCCCACCATGACACAATACCCACATGTTCAAGGCCTTTAAATCTTCATCATCAGTGTCAGTCTACACACCTGAACACTGACCTTCGTCACAGCAGTGTCTCTGCAGCCTCCTTCTTTCATTAAGGGTCACTTTTAAAAAATTGGTATAAATTAGTAGCTTGTGATAGTAAAGTGTGTCCTGACATGAGAAATGTCTCCGCCAGGCAGCAGACATCATGCATGTTGTTTGAGGATAGAGGAGAGAAACAGAGGCTGCAGGATGAAAGGTTTCAGTACATTACAGATGAGAAGGGGTGGTGGGTGTCGGAGTCATCTGACAGGACGCACCATGAATCCAACTGAGCAGTGAAGCTGCAGCAGGAGCCAAATGATGAAGAGGAGGTCTCTGTTAACACAGGCGAGGAAGCAGGAGGAAGAGACGACCACGGCCTGGAGGTAATGCTGTCCTTTACATCACTAAACTGGAACAGTAAACATCTGCTTCTGAACTGAAGGTGGGACTGATGTGGTCCAAACATCAGGTGGTCTCTGTGTCCTCAGAGCTGCCGAGTCAGATGAAGACTCCAGGACACCCAGCTGACACCGGGCAGAACCCATCCTGTCGGTAGCATCCTCACAGGACCAGACGGACGTGACCTTTCCTGTCCAGCTCCACCAGACACAGGTGCTGCAGGACCTTCAGCCTGGTATCAGACACCTTCAGCTGCTTCATTTTCTGGATGTTGAGCGAGCCACTGAGGAGGACGACAGGAGACTAGTGATGCTGCAGTGTCCCAGTCAGAGACCCCATCAGGACAGTTAATGAAGTTTGGACTTCAGAAAAGCTGAAACGTTGCGTTGAGACAAACATGTCTGACTCCAGTCATGTAAGACTGTAATCCTTCAATCAGTTCACTGATCCTGCTCTCCTCCTCAGTACCCTTTGACTGTAGACTGACTGGAACGTCTGACTGTAGACTGTTTATAATCTCTGACTGTAGACTGTTTATAATCTCTGACTGTAGACTGTTCATAATCTCTGACTGTAGGCTGACTGTAGACTGTTCATAATCTCTGACTGTAGGCTGACTGTAGACTGTTCATAATCTCTGACTGTAGACTGTTCATAATCTCTGACTGTAGACTGTTTATAATCTCTGACTGTAGGCTGACTGTAGACTGTTTATAATCTCTGACTGTAGACTGTTTATAATCTCTGACTGTAGGCTGACTAGACTGTTTATAATCTCTGACTGTAGACTGTTTATAATCTCTGACTGTAGGCTGACTGTAGACTGTTTATAATCTCTGACTGTAGACTGTTTATAATCTCTGACTGTAGGCTGACTGTAGACTGTTTATAATCTCTGACTGTAGACTGTTTATAATCTCTGACTGTAGGCTGACTGTAGACTGTTCATAATCTCTGACTGTAGACTGTTCATAATCTCTGACTGTAGACTGTTCATAATCTCTGACTGTAGACTGTTCATAATCTCTGACTGTAGACTGTTCATAATCTCTGACTGTAGACTGTTCATAATCTCTGACTGTAGACTGTTTATAATCTCTGACTGTAGACTGTTTATAATCTCTGACTGTAGGCTGACTGTAGACTGTTCATAATCTCTGACTGTAGACTGTTCATAATCTCTGACTGTAGGCTGACTGTAGACTGTTCATAATCTCTGACTGTAGACTGTTCATAATCTCTGACTGTAGGCTGACTGTAGACTGTTCATAATCTCTGACTGTAGACTGTTCATAATCTCTGACTGTAGGCTGACTGTAGACTGTTTATAATCTCTGACTGTAGCCTCTGAAAGACAGTTATTCTCCTACCTGTTGGTTCTGAGATGATGCTGCAGCTGCTGGTAGAAGGCGTTGAGATCCTCCAGATTGATGTTGGAGCGTAGACTGAGAGGAACCGCCTCCAACATGACTGCACTCACCTCGTCACTGTCACAGCCTGCAGACACACAAGTTCATCTCAGTCAGCTGATCGAATCCAGGAACTGGAGAAGGATCAGATCAACCAACAGAGACCAACAGTTTGTGGAAGGTTAGAGACTCACTCTGAGGCTGCTGCAGGTCAGAAGATGCTCCAGCAGGACACACCTGGAAGAACACATCCTGATTAACAGCAGAAATAAGCAGAGAACATGTGAAGGAGAACACGTGGTGGAGAACAGCTCCCACTACTGATGTGGCCTTCACCTGCTCCACAGGTGAGCAGTGACTGCAGCTGTGTGGGATCTTACCTCTGATGTACTGTGACTGATGGCTGAACTCAGCAGAGCTGCTGCTTCCTGTTCACTCTCAGTCAGTGGATCCACCTGCAGCAGGGACACACACACACACACACACACACACAGGGTTCTTACAAGTACAATACAGATACAGTGTGTACCTGTGTATTGTGTACTGTATGTACTGTGTGTACAGTGTGTAGTGTGTACCTGTGTGTATTGTGTACTGTGTGTACAGTGTGTAGTGTGTACCTGTGTGTATTGTGTACAGTGTGTAGTGTGTACTGTGTGTACAGTGTGTAGTGTGTACCTGTGTGTATTGTGTACAGTGTGTAGTGTGTACCTGTCTGTATTGTGTACGGTGTGTAGTGTGTACCTGTGTGTATTGTGTACAGTGTGTAGTGTGTACCTGTGTGTATTGTGTACAGTGTGTAGTGTGTACTGTGTGTACAGTGTGTAGTGTGTACCTGTGTGTATTGTGTACAGTGTGTAGTGTGTACTGTGTGTACAGTGTGTAGTGTGTACCTGTGTGTATTGTGTACAGTGTGTAGTGTGTACCTGTCTGTATTGTGTACGGTGTGTAGTGTGTACCTGTGTGTATTGTGTACAGTGTGTAGTGTGTACCTGTGTGTATTGTGTACAGTGTGTAGTGTGTACTGTGTGTACAGTGTGTAGTGTGTACCTGTGTGTATTGTGTACAGTGTGTAGTGTGTACCTGTCTGTATTGTGTACGGTGTGTAGTGTGTACCTGTGTGTATTGTGTACAGTGTGTAGTGTGTACCTGTGTGCCGGTGGTGTCCTGTAGCTGCTGCACCAGCGTCATGGCGCTGCCCAGCTGGGTTCTGATGGCGTCCATGGACTCCCTCTGAGCAGCAGTGATCTCCTTCACCTGGCTACTCAGCGCAGAGTGTTTGGCCTTGATGGCCTTCAGGTTCTCCAACATCAGCGCCGGGTTCTCCTGCAGACACACAGAACACCTGGTGGTCAGGTGAGGACAAACAACTCCGTGTTGTCTTTGTCCTCTTTGGGTCTAATTGCACTTCTATGTTTGGTTCTGTTCATTAACATGTCTGATATCAGAGAGAAAATATATTATAGAGAATTCATGTTTCAGAGGACAAAGGAGCCGACAGTCAGGATGTCCTCAGGGACATGAGTCTTTCTAAAGCCAGCTGGTCCTCACCTCAGAGGGACATCCATTGTCTGCAGTGTTGTTGATGAAGTCCAGCTTCAGCCTCTTCTCGATGTACTCCAGGTCCGCCTCTGACTTCAGGAACTGGAGAAACACTCGCAGTTACACCTCAGCAGGTAACAACAGGCCCCGCCCTCTTCTGCTCCGACACAAGGATGGACTGTCTCTCTGCTCTGTCTGTCCGTCCCTCCCTCCCTGCAGTGGATGGTGTCTCTGTGCAGTGTGGTGTCTCCGCGTCTCCCTGCAGTGTGTGGTGTCTCTGTGCAGTGTGTGGTGTCTCCCTGTGGACGTAGAGCCGTGGTGCCATTGTCAGATGCTTTGACGATACTATTGCACTACTCTCAGTCTGGTACAGAAGTGCAATGAAGTCAGAGCAGCTGCCAACAGCTGGAACATAAAACCAGATAAAACCAAATAAAACCAGATAAAACCAAATAAAACCAGATAAAACCAAATAAAACCAGATAAAACCAAATAAAACCAGATAAAATCTGATAAAATCTGATAAATAAAACCAGATGAAATCTGATATAACCAGATAAAATCTGATAAATAAAACCAGATAAAATCTGATATAACCAGATAAAATCAAATAAAACCAGATAAAATCTGATATAACCAGATAAAATCAAATAAAACCAGATAAAATCTGATAAATAAAACCAGATAAAAGTAAATAAAACCAGATAAAAGTAAATAAAACCAGATAAAATCAAATAAAACCAGATAAAATCTGATATAACCAGATAAAATCAAATAAAACCAGATAAAATCTGATATAACCAGATAAAATCAAATAAAACCAGATAAAATCTGATAAATAAAACCAGATAAAAGTAAATAAAACCAGATAAAATCAAATAAAACCAGATAAAATCTGATAAATAAAACCAAAGTAACCAACATCTCAAAATGAAGCAGGCACTCATGGACATGTCCTCCATGTCCTCTGTAGCACCCTGAGGACCTGGACTTTCATTTTGATGGACTTATAGAGGACTGCAGTAGGTCAGGGGGACAAAGTCTGTCCTCACATGAAGTCTCGCCTTTCTGCTGTCCACAGTGTCTGTCCAAGCTGTGAGGGACAACCAGCAGCTACAAATGAGTCATGAATGTCTCAAGTCCAACAATAATAATTGGAGCTCTGCTGAGAAAGACACTGTTGAAGCCGTGTGTCTTATGTCCACTGCTGATCTGAGACCAGCTGTGGACACTTACAGATGTGGACACTCACAGATGTGGCTCGTCTGGGTGGGACTGTGGAGATTGGGGACAGGACAGTGCTCGAAGACAGGAGGTCAGAGACAGAGGATAGACAGGCCAGAGGACCACGGAGGACCTGCTGGGTATCGCTCCGGAGTTTGAACAGTTAGAGACCGATAAAACCGTGTCGGGGACACGGTGTCTCCCGGTCGTCCTTAACTACCTGCCGACTGTTTCCGGACGGACCGAGGACATGGACAGGACAGAGAATAAAGGACTAGCTTACCATCGCCTCGAGCTTCTCAACTGTTGTCTCCATGTTGAATAGTTTCCAGCCTGCTGCGGGCTCTGTGATTGGCCAGCTGTCAGGACCGGAGAGAGCCGATTGGTCAGCCGAGTGAGACGTCACCGTCTGTTTGTCCGCCATTTTACTGCCCGTCTGTGTTCGGAGGGTTGGGGCTAGATTGGATCGTCGGGAAGGACACCCGCCCGTGATTAGTTTGTTAGGTAGTAGACGGGGTTCAAGTTAAGAGTCAGGATCAAGGTTAGGGATTGGTTTAAGGACCACGTGACCGTAGGCAAAATAACCAATCATTGCAGCGGACACTTTTACAACCAATCACAACAGCGTAGAGTTCAGCGGCACCGTCCCTCCGGCTGATCCAAACTGAATAAAAAAATAAAAAAACTTTATGTATAACATCAGTAGAGAACAATGAACAGAGCACGAACTAAATCAGCTGTGACAGCGGACTGAATCTTTATTAGTTTATATATGATTTAATGAACAGATGTTTTTGAATGTAAACACAGAAACTCATGTATATGAATGTTTCTGTTACATGTTTGGTAGTTGGACTACTCACTGATCACATGTCAGTGCTGCAGCTGTCCTGCTGAGACACAACAGGAGAACATGTGGAATAAACCTGAACATGTCTGAACATAATTACACTCATTATGGGATGGAATCCAACAAAGACCCAGAAGGTGGTATTTACACGGAGGAACTTTATTGGGCCAGATGTTGGACATTCACACGTTCTGGAGGTGTTTGACTCGCAAATGGAAAACACCGTAAAAAATACAGCAGCTGTATTTACAGACCTCCTGATGAGAACACAGTGCTGCTCTGTGCCGTACGGACTCACTATCATTACTACACTCATATTACAAAGAGCAGTCATAGCGGGCCTCCTGTCAGTACAAAACGGGTCAGAACTACAGGTGAAGCAGGACAAGGGTCAGGTTCCTACCATATGACTTCACATAGAAAAACTCTGTACACGTTACTGTGAGATTAAGACTACTGTTCCCGTTCGTCTTCATGCAACACATCCGTCTGGACCTCACAGCATCGCTACTGGACCTCTTCAGAACCGTCCGTCTCAGGCTGCGTCTCCGGGAGCTCCAGCTTGTCACACTCGGTCAGCTTCAGGGTCAGGTGCTGGGCGATCTCATTGGGATCGGTGTAGAGAGCAGCGGGAACGTTCTGGAGAGACGAGGAACCTGTTAGAACCCAACGGTACCGCTCATCATGAAGGATCCAGGTCTATGGGTTTGTAGGGGGTCTACAGGTCTGTAGGGGTCTACAGGTCTGTAGGGGGTCTATAAATCTGTAGGGGGTCTACAGGTCTATAGGGGGTCTGAAGGTCTGTAGTGGGTTTGCAGGTCCAGAGGTGTGTAGGGGGTCTACAGGTCTGTAGGGGGTCTACAGGTCTAGAGATGTGTAGGGGATCGCAGGTCTACAGGTCTAGAGGTCTGTAGGGGGTCTGCAGGTCTATAGATCTGAAGGGGGTCAACAGGTATGTAGGGGGTCTGCAGGTCTAGATGTGTGTAGGGGGTCGCAGGTCTACAGGTCTAGAGGTCTCTATGTGGTCTAGAGGTCTGTAGGTGGTCTAGAGGTATGTAGGGGGTCTGCAGGTCTACAGGTTTGTAGGGGGTCTGCAGGTCTATAGATCTGAAGGGGGTCTACAGGTCTGTAGGGGGTCTACAGGTCTACAGATGTGTAGGGGGTCGCAGGTCTAGAGGTGTGTAGGGGGTCTGCAGGTCTATAGATCTGAAGGGGATCTACAGGTCTGTAGGGGGTCTACAGCTCTGTAGGTGGTCTAGAGGTCTGTAGGGGGTCTGCAGGTCTACAGGGGGTCTGCAGGTCTGTAGGTGGTCTAGAGGTCCAAAGGTCTGTAGGGGTTCTTGTTTTCACTAAAGTAACTGAGTTAAAGAGAACAAGTTAGACTTTTACTCCAATTCTATAAAGCACTAAGTTATATTTTACTTTCTACCTTTGAGGTAAATAAAGTTTGTGGCACTGTTTAGAGATTTGGTCAAAGTTTTCTTTGTTTCAGATCACTAAACAGTGGTGAGTTTCAATAGCTCTCCCATTTGTAACACCTGGTGCTGCTAATGAGCAGGGGGGTGTGGTCAGACCAGCTGTAGCCAACCAGCGTCAACCCTGCTGTAAAACCAGGAAGTGCTTGAAGCGTCAGGGCTCATCGTATGAAGACTCGGAGGATCAAGACAAAGGAGTCTTTCGTTGGAGTGTCCGAAGACGAAGGAAGATCAAGACAAAGGAGTCTTTCGTTGGAGTGTCCGAAGACGAAGGAGGATCAAGACAACGGAGTCTTTCGTTGGAGTGTCCGAAGACGAAGGAGGATCAAGACAACGGAGTCTTTCGTTGGAGTGTCCGAAGACGAAGGAGGATCAAGACAACGGAGTCTTTCGTTGGAGTGTCCGAAGACGAAGGAAGATCAAGACAACGGAGTCTTTCGTTGGAGTGTCCGAAGACGAAGGAGGATCAAGACAACGGAGTCTTTCGTTGGAGTCTCCGAAGACTCGGAGGATCAAGACAAAGGAGTCTTTCGTTGGAGTGTCCGAAGACGAAGGAGGATCAAGACAACGGAGTCTTTCGTTGGAGTCTCCGAAGACTCGGAGGATCAAGACAAAGGAGTCTTTCGTTGGAGTGTCCGAAGACGAAGGAGGATCAAGACAACGGAGTCTTTCGTTGGAGTCTCCGAAGACGAAGGAGGATCAAGACAAAGGAGTCTTTCGTTGGAGTGTCCGAAGACAAAGGAGGATCAAGACAACGGAGTCTTTCGTTGGAGTGTCCGAAGACGAAGGAAGATCAAGACAACGGAGTCTTTCGTTGGAGTGTCCGAAGACGAAGGAGGATCAAGACAACGGAGTCTTTCGTTGGAGTGTCCGAAGACGAAGGAGGATCAAGACAACGGAGTCTTTCGTTGGAGTCTCCGAAGACCTGGATCACACCGGACAACATCCACCCTGATGCTCTCTCCTCTGTCTTCTCCTTCAGCCACACCCCCAGACCTCCTGGTAGAGGGAGGAGGGGGAGGGGAGGGGGGGGGTACAGGTTTACTCATCTCCCTAAATGGAGGTTTTCTCTTTACCCACTTCCACTTCCTACCTCACTGTCTCTTGAATTTCTGGACGAATTAGACGTCCTCCTGTCAAACGTCCCAGAACATGGTCCTCCACTTGTCCTTCTGGGTGACTTTAACATCCAGACTGAGAAGTCATCTGACCTTGTGCTCTTCCTGTCTTCCTTTGCTGTCTCCCTCAGTCCTTCTCCTCCTCCTCACAAAGGTTGGAACCACCTGGACTATATTTCACCAGAAACTGCTCCACATCTAACCTCACTGTAACTCCACTTCATGTCTCCGACCACTTCTTTATCTCTGACTCTCTCTAACTGACAACCTGACCACATCAACAGACTCTGGACCTGTCAGTCACAACATTCACTCCCTTTCTCTCTCTCTCCCTCTCCCTCCTCCTCTCTCTCTCTCCTCTCCCTCCTCCTCTCTCTCCCTCCTCCCCTCTCTCCCTCCTCTCTCTCTCTCTCTCCTCTCTCCCTCCTCCCCTCTCTCCCCCTCCTCTCTCCCTCCTCTCTCTCTCTCTCTCTCTCTCTCTCTCTCCTCTCTCCCTCCTCTCTCTCCCTCCTCCTCTCTCTCTCCTCTCCCCGTCCTCTCCCCCTCCTCTCTCTCTCCTCTCTCCCTCCTCCTCTCTCTCTCTCCTCTCCCCCTCCTCTCTCTCTCTCTCTCTCCTCTCTCCCTCTCTCCCTCCTCTCTCTCTCTCTCTCTCTCTCTCTCTCCCTCCTCCTCTCTCTCTCTCTCCTCTCCCCCTCCTCTCTCCCTCCTCTCTCTCTCTCTCCTCTCCCCCTCCTCCTCTCTCTCTCTCTCTCCTCTCCCCCTCCTCTCTCCCTCCTCTCTCTCTCCCTCCTCCTCTCTCTCTCTCTCCTCTCCCCCTCCTCTCTCCCTCCTCTCTCTCTCTCTCTCTGTATCTGAACCTTGTCCTCTCACTACTGGTGTCCCTCAAGGCTCCGTCCCGGGTCCCCTCCTCTTCTCTCTACACCGACTCTCTCGGCTCTGTCCTTCACTCGCATGTCTTTTCCTACCACAGCTATGCTGATGACACCCAACTGATCCTCTCTTTTCCAGATCTGAAACACAGGTAGCAGCATGAATCTCTGTCTGTCTGACTGACATCTCTCAGTGGATGTCCTCACACCACCTGGAAATCAACCTCCACAAGACCGACCTGCTCTTCCTTCCAGAGAAAGACTGTCCCACCCTCGACCTGACTACTACCTTCAACAACTCTGTTATCTCGACCCTGACTGATAAGAACCTCGGAGACACTCGACAGTCAACTCTCTCTTACTGCCAACATCACTGCAACAACACGTTCCTGTAGATACATGCTGCACAACATCAGGAGAAGACGTCCTCTTCTCACTCAGAAGGAGGTGCAGGTTCTGGTCCAGGTTCTGGTCCAGGTTCTGGTCATCTCACGTCTGGACTACTGTAACTCCCTCCTGGCAGGTCTACCTGTTAGTACCATCTGACCTCTGCAGCTCATCCAGAATGCCGCAGCTCAACTGGTCTTTAACCTCCTAAATACACTCACACTACTCCGCTCCTCCTCCTCCTCCTCCTCCTCCTCCTCCTCTGTCCTGGCTCCTAAATGGTAGAATGAGCTCCCCACCGACATCAGGACAGCAGAAACTCTGAACATCTTCCACCACAAACTAAAAACACACCTCTTCAGACTTTATCTTGAACAGTAGAACTTTAGTATCTTAAAATAGAACTTACTGATAGAATTTTGTAGTTTGTCTTTCTGGAAGAAATTATATTTTCTTGATTCCTGTTGTTCTGGTTTGAACCCTCATGGTTGAAATGAACTTATTGTAAGTCGCTTTGGATAAAAGAGTCAGATAAATGAAATGTAATGTCTACAGGTGTGTAGGGGGTCTAGAGGTCTACAGGTGTGTAGGGGGTCTAGAGGTCTACAGGTGTGTAGGGGGTCTAGAGGTCTACAGGTGTGTAGGGGGTCTAGAGGTCTACAGGTGTGTAGGGGGTCTAGAGGTCTACAGGTGCTACTGTGTCTCACCTTCAGTTCTGATATCTTGCTCTCTCTTGTGCTGAACTCTCGCAGCATGAAATCCTTCCCAGCCTGGAATCACAAACATTTAGTCACATGACATCACGTCATCACATGACATAAAGACATCACATGACTGATTCCAGTCTGCTTCAGTCACATGACATCACATCTATCCCACCTGATGGAGACCAACTCACCTCATGGTACAGTCGAGTGTCATTGATCCTGATCAGCACGCCGTCCACTCGCAGGAAGAAACGCAGCAACAAGAAGAAACCGGTGGGCATCACTCTCTAAAGAACACACACACACTAACTCAGCAGGGGGTCAGGCACAGGAGACAGGGGGACACTGGTGGAGGACACACTGGTGGGGAGGACACACTGGTGGAGGAATAGATTTGATGGAGGACAGACTGATGGAGGAATAAACTGATGGAGAACACACTGGTGGGGAAGACACTGGTGGAGGGACACACCGGTAGAGGACACACTGGTGGAGGACAGACTGATGGAGGAATAGACTGATGGAGGACAGACTGATGGAGGACACACTGGTGGGGAAGACACACTAGTGGGGAAGACACTGGTGGAGGAATAGACTGATGGAGGACCGACTGGTGGAGGACTAGACTGATGGAGGACTAGACTGATGGAGGACCAGACTGATGGAGGACAGACTGGTGGGGAAGACACTGGTGGGGAAGACACACTGGTGGAGAAGACACTGATGGAGGACACACTGATGGAGAACACACTGGTGGGGAAGACACTGGTGGGGAAGACACTGATGGAGGACACACTGGTGGAGGAATAGACTGATGGAAGACACACTGGTGGAAGACACACTGATGGAGGACACATTGGTGGAGGACACACTGGTGGAGGAAGAGACTGATGGAAGACACACTGGTGGAGGACAGACTGATGGAGGAATAGACTGATGGAGGACAGACTGATGGAGAACAGATTGATGGAGGAATAAACTGATGGAGAACACTGGTGGGGGACACACTGGTGGAGGACAGACTGATGGAGGAATAAACTGATGGAGAACACACTGGTGGGGAAGGCACTGGTGGAGGACACACTGGTGGAGGACAGAATGATGGAGGACTAGACTGATGGAGGACACACTGATGGGGAAGACACTGGTGGAAGACACACTGGTGTAGGAATAGACTGATTGGGGACAGACTGGTGGAGGAATAGACTGATGGAGGAATAGACTGATGGAGGACACACTGCTGGAGGAATAGACTGATAAAAGACACACTGATGGAGGACACATTGGTGGAGGACACACTGGTGGAGGAATAGACTGATGGAAGACACACTGGTGGAGGAATAGACTGATGGAGGACAGACTGGTGGAAGACACACTGATGGAGGACACATTGGTGGAGGACACACTGGTGGAGGAAGAGACTGATGGAAGACACACTGGTGGAGGACAGACTGATGGAGGAATAGACTGATGGAGGACACTGGTGGGGAGGACACACTGGTTGAGAAATAGACTGATTGAGGACACACTGGTGGAGGAATAGACTGGTGGAGGACAGACTGATGGAGGAATAGACTGATGGAGGACAGACTGATGGAGAACAGATTGATGGAGGAATAAACTGATGGAGAACACTGGTGGGGGACACACTGGTGGAGGACAGACTGATGGAGGAATAAACTGATGGAGAACACACTGGTGGGGAAGGCACTGGTGGAGGACACACTGGTGGAGGACAGAATGATGGAGGACTAGACTGATGGAGGAATAGACTGATGGAGGACACACTGATGGGGAAGACACTGGTGGAAGACACACTGGTGTAGGAATAGACTGATTGGGGACAGACTGGTGGAGGAATACACTGATGGAGGAATAGACTGATGGAGGACACACTGCTGGAGGAATAGACTGATAAAAGACACACTGATGGAGGACACATTGGTGGAGGACACACTGGTGGAGGAATAGACTGATGGAAGACACACTGGTGGAGGAATAGACTGATGGAGGACAGACTGATGGAGGACACTGGTGGGGAGGACACACTGGTGGAGGAATAGACTGATGGAGGACACACTGGTGGAGGACAGACTGATGGAGGAATAGACTGGTGGAGGACAGACTGATGGAGGAATAGACTGATGGAGGACAGACTGGTGGAGAAGACACTGGTGGAAGACACTGGTGGAGGACACACTGATGGGGAAGACACTGGTGGAGGAATAGACTGATGGAGGACACATTGGTGGAGGACACACTGATGGAGGAATAAACTGATGGAGAACACACTGGTGGGGAAGACACTGGTGGAGGACACACTGGTGGAGGGACACACTGGTAGAGGGACACACTGGTGGAGGACAGACTGATGGAGGAATAGGCTGATGGAGGACAGACTGATCGAGGACTAGACTGATGGAGGACAGAATGATCGAGGACTAGACTGATGGAGGAATAGACTGGTGGAGGACTAGACTGATGGAGGACAGACTGGTGGAGGAATAGACTGATGGAAGACACACTGGTGGAAGACACACTGATGGAGGACACATTGGTGGAGGACACACTGGTGGAGGAATAGACTGATGGAAGACACTGGTGGAGGACAGACTGATGGAGGAATAGACTGATGGAGGACACACTGGTGGAGGAATAGACTGATGGAGGACAGACTGATGGAGGACACTGGTGGAGGAATAGACTGATGGAGGACAGACTGATGGAGGACACTGGTGGAGGAATAGACTGATGGAGGACTCGACTGATGGAGGACACTGGTGGGGAGGATACACTAGTGGAGGAATAGACTGATGGAGGACAGACTGGTGGAGGAATAGACTGATGGAGGACAGACTGGTGGAGAAGACACTGGTGGAAGACACTGGTGGAAGACACACTGATGGAGAAGACACTGGTGGAAGACACTGGTGGAAGACACACTGATGGAGGACACACTGATGGGGAAGACACTGGTGGGGAAGACACTGGTGGAGGAATAGACTGATGGAGGACACACTGGTGGAAGACACACTGCTGGAGGAATAGACTGATGAAGACACACTGGTGGAGGAATAGACTGATGGAGGACAGACTGATGGAGGAATAGACTGATGGAGGACACTGGTGGGGAGGACACTGGTGGAGGAATAGACTGATGGAGGACACACTGGTGGAGGAATAGACTGATGGAGGACAGACTGATGGAGAACACACTGGTGGGGAAGACACTGGTGGAGGACACACTGGTGGAGGACTCGACTGATGGAGGACTCGACTGATGGAGGACTCGACTGATGGAGGACAGAATGATGGAGGACTAGACTGATGGAGGACTCGACTGGTGGAGGACACACTGGTGGGGAAGACACTGGTGGAGGACAGACTGGTGGAGGAATAGACTGATGGAGGAATAGACTGGTGGAGGACACTGGTGGAGGAATAGACTGATGGAGGACAAACTGGTGGAGGAATAGACTGATGTAGGACTAGACTGATGGAGGACAGACTGATGGAGGACAGACTGGTGTAGGACTAGACTGATGGAAGACACACTGGTGGAAGACACACTGATGGAGGACACATTGGTGGAGGACACACTGGTGGAGGAATAGACTGATGGAAGACACACTGGTGGAGGACAGACTGATGGAGGAATAGACTGATGGAGGACACTGGTGGGGAGGACACACTGGTGGGGAGGACACACTGGTGGAGGAATAGACTGGTGGAGGAATAGACTGATGGAGGAATAAACTGATGGAGAACACACTGGTGGGGAAGACACTGGTGGAGGACACACTGGTGGAGGGACACACTGGTGGAGGGACACACTGGTGGAGGACAGACTGATGGAGGACTAGACTGATGGAGGACTAGACTGATGGAGGACAGAATGATGGAGGACTAGACTGATGGAGGAATAGACTGATGGAGGACTCGACTGGTGGAGGACACACTGGTGGGGAAGACACTGGTGGAGGAATAGACTGATGGAGGACAGACTGATGGAGGACACACTGGTGGAGGAATAGACTGGTGGAGGACAGACTGATGGAGGAACAAACTGATGGAGGACACACTGATGGGGAAGACACTGGTGGGGAAGACACTGGTGGAGGAATAGACTGATGGAAGACACACTGGTGGAAGACACACTGATGGAGGACACATTGGTGGAGGACACTGGTGGAGGAATAGACTGATGGAAGACACACTGGTGGAGGAATAGACTGATGGAGGACAGACTGATGGAGGAATAGACTGATGGAGGACACTGGTGGGGAGGACAGACTGGTGGAGGAATAGACTGATGGAGGACAGACTGGTGGAGAAGACACTGGTGGAAGACACACTGATGGAGGACACACTGATGGGGAAGACACTGGTGGGGAAGACACTGGTGGAGGAATAGACTGATGGAGGACACACTGGTGGAGGACACACTGATGGAGGACACACTGGTGGAGGAATAGACTGATGGAAGACACACTGGTGGAGGAATAGACTGATGGAGGACAGACTGATGGAGGAATAGACTGATGGAGGACACTGGTGGGGAGGACACTGGTGGAGGAATAGACTGATGGAGGACACACTGGTGGAGGAATAGACTGATGGAGGACAGACTGATGGAGAACACACTGGTGGGGAAGACACTGGTGGAGGACACACTGGCGGAGGAATAGACTGATTGGGGACACACTGGTGGAGGAATGGACTGATGGAGGACAGACTGGTGGAGGAATAGACTGATGGAGGACAGACTGGTGGAGGAAGACACTGGTGGAGGACTAGACTGGTGGAGGACTAGACTGATGGAGGACAGAATGATGGAGGAATAGACTGATGGAAGACAGACTGATGGAGGACTAGACTGATGGAGGACAGACTGATGGAGGACTAGACTGATGTGGGGACAGACTGATGTGGGGACAGACTGGTGGAGGACAGACTGATGGAGGAATAGACTGGTGTGGAAGACACACTGGTGTGGAGGACACACTGGTGGAGGAAGACACTGGTGGAGGAATATACTGGTGGAGGACAGACTGATGGAGGACTAGATTGATGTGGGGACAGACTGATGTGGGGACACACTGGTGGAGGAAGACACTGGTGGAGGACAGACTGATGGAGGACTAGACTGATGGAGGACAGACTGATGGAGGACTAGACTGATGTGGGGACAGACTGATGTGGGGACAGACTGGTGGAGGACAGACTGATGGAGGAATAGACTGGTGTGGAAGACACACTGGTGTGGAGGACACACTGGTGGAGGAAGACACTGGCGGAGGAATATACTGGTGGAGGACAGACTGATGGAGGACTAGATTGATGTGGGGACAGACTGATGTGGGGACACACTGGTGGAGGACAGACTGATGGAGGACTAGACTGATGTGGGGACACACTGGTGGAGGAAGACACTGGTGGAGGAAGACACTGGTGGAGGACAGACTGAAAGGAAGACACACTGGTGTGGAAGACACACTGGTGGAGGACACACTGGTGGAGGAATATACTGACGGAGGACTAGACTGACGGAGGACTAGACTGACGGAGGGACAGACTAATGGAGGACTAGACTGATGGAGGGACAGACAGATGGAGGAATAGACAGATGGAGGGACAGACTGATGGAGGACTAGACTGATGGAGGACAGAATGATGGAGGACTAGACAGATGGAGGACTAGACTGATGGAGGACAGACTGATGGACCATCTACAGTCTGTTCATGTAAACGAGCAGGAAGTGATGGTGTTTCCCACCACCATGAAGGTTGTCCTGGGTGGAGGTGTGTCTGAGATGTTTGTATGAACTGCTGCAGATGAATAATGAGCTGCTGCCTCAGGGAAGAGCTCCTGATGTCCTGAGGTCTCCATGAAACCACGAGGACTCATCACTCACTATTTTCACGCTGATCATGGAGACTCCGTGGTCGTGCAGCTCGTCTTCAAACAGCAGCACCTCCTCGAAGAACATGATGTGTTCCCGAGCCTTCAGCTTCTCCATGTCGATCCGCTCTGCTGTCTGCGACACCTTCAGAGGAACATGGGCAGAACACAACCGTCACTCTCTGATGGAGCTCTGACTGTCCACATGAAGCTCCGCCCACTGACACAACCCACCTTCATCTGAAGCCCCTCCCCGATCAGAGTGCCTCTGTAGTCAGTGGTGTAGGTCCAATCGTACGGTCGCACCACCTCCTTGGAGTGCTCAGAGTCAGCCCTGAAACCACAGCATCTTCATCTTCATCATCATCATCACCATCATCTGCATCGTCATCATTACATCCTCACACCATCATCAATGATACATCTCAGAGTCCCCCCCCTCCCACCTGCTCTCCATCCACTCCTGAGCACATGCCACCTTCACAGCGTCCTCCATGTTGTTGACTCTCTTCAGGGCGTCGATGGCGTTGAACTCGATGCCGTATCCGTCGGCGTGTTGGATACGCAGGACATTGTCCCCGAACAACATCTCAGGAAGAGACGGCATGTTTATCTCCTCCCCTAACCTGAGAAGACATGAGGACAACATCTCTCTGAGGACAACAACACCACTGTATGTCATTTTTATAACAGGTAAATAAAAGTTAGCTGGGAGGGGGTGGAGCCTCTCACCGCTCCACGTCCTTGGACTTCATGATGTGGGTTTTAGCAGCCATCACTTTCCACGGTCCAAAAGTAAAGTCCTGCTTACTGCTCTTGAAGCCATGGGACATCATCGTGGACAGAGAGGCCAGCATCAACTGTAGCACGGACAGGAGGATGGACAGAGGGAGAGACAGAAAGACAGGAGGACAAACAGAGACACAGACAGCAGGTCAGACAGGTCCCTCTGATGTGAGGACAGGTGGAGGTGTTCATTGTCTCAGTCTCTCACTGAATAAAGACCAAGTCCTCCAGAAGGAGCTGGAATCGCTCTGATTGGACAATATTATTATGATGGATAACAGTACGAGTCAGTGGTCGGTGTATAAGGGATGGACGGGAGGAGGAGTCAGTGGTCGGTGTATAAGGGATGGACGGGAGGAGGAGTCAGTGGACGGTGTATAAGGGATGGACGGGAGGAGGAGTCAGTGGTCGGTGTATAAGGGATGGACGGGAGGAGGAGTCAGTGGTCGGTGTATAAGGGATGGACGGGAGGAGGAGTCAGTGGACGGTGTACTCCTGATACAGGAGATCATTCCAGATACAGGAGATCATTCCAGATACAGGAGATGGTCCAGATACAGGAGATGGTTCCAGATACAGGAGATCGTTCCAGATACAGGAAATGGTTCCTGATACAGGAGATCATTCCAGATACAGGAGATGGTCCAGATACAGGAAATGGTTCCTGATACAGGAGATCATTCCAGATACAGGAGATGGTCCAGATACAGGAGATGGTTCCTGATACAGGACATCATTCCAGATACAGGAGATGGTTCCAGATACAGGAGGTCATTCCAGATACAGGAGATCGTTCCAGATACAGGAGATGGTTCCAGATACAGGAGATCGTTCCAGATACAGGAAATGGTTCCAGATACAGGAGGTCATTCCAGATACAGGAGATCGTTCCAGATACAGGAGATGGTTCCAGATACAGGAGATCGTTCCAGATACAGGAGATCGTTCCAGATACAGGAGATGGTTCCTGATACAGGAGATCGTTCCAGATACAGGAGATGGTTCCTGATACAGGAGATCATTCCAGATACAGGAGATCGTTCCAGATACAGGAGATGGTTCCAGATACAGGAGATGGTTCCTGATACAGGAGATCGTTCCAGATACAGGAGATGGTTCCTGATACAGGAGATCGTTCCAGATACAGGAGATGGTTCCTGATACAGGAGATCATTCCTATCTATCTATCTATTATCTATCTATC
>NW_027185385.1:425000-502500 GCF_022577435.1 Embiotoca jacksoni | reverse complement strand
AACCTTCTTCTTCCCGTTGATGCAGCGGACCACGTTGACGTCCCGGCCGTACTGCAGACCCTCGGAGACGAGGTGCTGCAGGTCGGCCAACCGGAACAAAGACCCGTAGTAGGAGGCGATGGACGGGTCATTCCTCTGCAGGTGGAGCGGCTTCTTCTCCCAGAAGTCCCTGAAGAAGACGTCCGTCCCCAGCGGCTGCAGGAGGGACGTCACCAGGCTGGACGGGCTGTTGAAGCTCAGAGGGGATGGACAGTCCCTGGACTCTAACCGGACTTGTTTGACCGGGACGTCCTCTTCATCACCGCTCCTCCTCCTCACGTGGCCTCGACTTTTCTTGGGCATGTCTCTCTGAGGACACATTCAGGACATTATCAGTGGACAGACACAGGTTAGAGACGTCTCAGGACACAACAGGTGGACAGGTGAGACACACTGCAGCCTCCCAACACGTCCCTGTCCTCCCCGTCCTCCCAACGCGTCCCTGTCCTCCCCGTCCTCCCAACGCGTCCCTGTCCTCCCAACGCGTCCCTGTCCTCCCTACACGTCCCTGTCCTCCCAACGCGTCCCTGTCCTCCCCGTCCTCCCAACGCGTCCCTGTCCTCCCCGTCCTCCCAACGCATCCCTGTCCTCCCCGTCCTCCCAACGCGTCCCTGTCCTCCCAACGCATCCCTGTCCTCCCCGTCCTCCCAACGCATCCCTGTCCTCCCCGTCCTCCCAACGCGTCCCTGTCCTCCCCGTCCTCCCAACGCGTCCCTGTCCTCCCAACGCGTCCCTGTCCTCCCCGTCCTCCCAACGCATCCCTGTCCTCCCCGTCCTCCCAACGCGTCCCTGTCCTCCCCGTCCTCCCAACGCATCCCTGTCCTCCCCGTCCTCCCAACGCATCCCTGTCCTCCCCGTCCTCCCAACGCGTCCCTGTCCTCCCCGTCCTCCCAACGCGTCCCTGTCCTCCCCGTCCTCCCAACGCGTCCCTGTCCTCCCCGTCCTCCCAACGCATCCCTGTCCTCCCCGTCCTCCCAACGCGTCCCTGTCCTCCCCGTCCTCCCAACGCGTCCCTGTCCTCCCCGTCCTCCCAACGCGTCCCTGTCCTCCCCGTCCTCCCAACGCATCCCTGTCCTCCCCGTCCTCCCAACGCATCCCTGTCCTCCCCGTCCTCCCAACGCGTCCCTGTCCTCCCCGTCCTCCCAACGCGTCCCTGTCCTCCCAACGCGTCCCTGTCCTCCCCGTCCTCCCAACGCATCCCTGTCCTCCCCGTCCGCCCAACGCGTCCCTGTCCTCCACACACGTCCCTGTCCTCCCTGTCCTCCCAACGCGTCCCTGTCCTCCCCGTCCTCCCAACGCGTCCCTGTCCTCCCCGTCCTCCCAATGCGTCCCTGTCCTCCCCGTCCTCCCAACGCATCCCTGTCCTCCCCGTCCTCCCAACGAGTCCCTGTCCTCCCCGTCCTCCCAACGCGTCCCTGTCCTCCCAACGCGTCCCTGTCCTCCCCGTCCTCCCAACGCATCCCTGTCCTCCCCGTCCTCCCAACGCGTCCCTGTCCTCCCCGTCCTCCCAACGCGTCCCTGTCCTCCCCGTCCTCCCAACGCGTCCCTGTCCTCCCAACGCGTCCCTGTCCTCCCCGTCCTCCCAACGCATCCCTGTCCTCCCCGTCCTCCCAACGCGTCCCTGTCCTCCCAACGCATCCCTGTCCTCCCCGTCCTCCCAACGCATCCCTGTCCTCCCCGTCCTCCCAACGCATCCCTGTCCTCCCCGTCCTCCCAACGCGTCCCTGTCCTCCCCGTCCTCCCAACGCGTCCCTGTCCTCCCAACGCGTCCCTGTCCTCCCCGTCCTCCCAACGCATCCCTGTCCTCCCCGTCCTCCCAACGCGTCCCTGTCCTCCCAACGCGTCCCTGTCCTCCCCGTCCTCCCAACGCGTCCCTGTCCTCCCCGTCCTCCCAACGCATCCCTGTCCTCCCCGTCCTCCCAACGCATCCCTGTCCTCCCCGTCCTCCCAACGCGTCCCTGTCCTCCCCGTCCTCCCAACGCGTCCCTGTCCTCCCAACGCGTCCCTGTCCTCCCCGTCCTCCCAACGCATCCCTGTCCTCCCCGTCCTCCCAACGCGTCCCTGTCCTCCCCGTCCTCCCAACGCATCCCTGTCCTCCCCGTCCTCCCAACGCATCCCTGTCCTCCCCGTCCTCCCAACGCGTCCCTGTCCTCCACACACGTCCCTGTCCTCCCAACGCGTCCCTGTCCTCCCCGTCCTCCCAACGCGTCCCTGTCCTCCCAACGCGTCCCTGTCCTCCCCGTCCTCCCAACGCATCCCTGTCCTCCCCGTCCGCCCAACGCGTCCCTGTCCTCCCAACGCGTCCCTGTCCTCCCCGTCCGCCCAACGCGTCCCTGTCCTCCACACACGTCCCTGTCCTCCCTGTCCTCCCAACGCGTCCCTGTCCTCCCCGTCCTCCCAACGCGTCCCTGTCCTCCCCGTCCTCCCAACGCGTCCCTGTCCTCCCCGTCCTCCCAACGCGTCCCTGTCCTCCCCGTCCTCCCAACGCGTCCCTGTCCTCCCAACGCGTCCCTGTCCTCCCCGTCCTCCCAACGCATCCCTGTCCTCCCCGTCCTCCCAACGCGTCCCTGTCCTCCCCGTCCTCCCAACGCATCCCTGTCCTCCCCGTCCTCCCAACGCATCCCTGTCCTCCCCGTCCTCCCAACGCATCCCTGTCCTCCCCGTCCTCCCAACGCGTCCCTGCTGTTGCTGTTAACAGTAAATCCGTCTCATGATCACTGATGTCAATAAAGACCTCATCTGTCTTCATGTTTCATTGTTAATAAAAAGAGTCCGTTCAGGCTCGTGACATCCGCTAACTCATTCTGACGTGCGTCTGATCACCGAGCAGAGGATCCTCCCGGTACACGGTAGGTCCCGGTAGGTCCCGGTACACGGTAGAACCAACCCTGGAGGACTTCATGAATGATCTCTACGTCTCCATCACCGCTGCTCTACACTGAACATGACGTCATGATGTCGACAGTTACATCGAGAAATAAAATGTGCCAGCGCGCGCTCCGGTGACTTCCTTGCACGTGTCGGTCTGACCTTTTCCGTCCCGCCTTCCGTCCACTCTGTATGTCCCACTTCACCTGTTAGAGACAAACTGTCACTCATTCACTTTCCAACGCGAGCTGCTCCACGTGAAACCCGCTTGCGTTTCCCTAAATATGTCCGGCTGGAAACTCTGCTAGTGCCAGAAATCGTCGGTTCCGCACGTAAAACAACTCCTTCAGATCCACGCAACTCTGATACACTAATAAACTGAATGTACAGTCTATGATAATACCTAATAATAATAATACCTGCTGCAGCCCTGGCGTACTATCAGGAGGTCTCCATGGTGATGAAGGTCTTTAAAGCATCAGAGTCCTTCAGGAAAGAATTTCACAGCTGTTTCCATTCATACCTTAAATCACAATTCATGTAGATGAATAAGAGTGGACAGCAGGGTGGGATTTTATGGAGAAAAGGTCTACATCTTCCAGATAATTTTTTTCTGAAAATTTCCTCATCTTTTCGCATTTCAGAAACAACAGAACAAAAAAGTTCTCCAGTAGATTTCATGTTAATAACGTTGAAACGTAAATACAGCAATAAAGATGATTTATTGACGTCAGGGTAATGCAGACTAGGTTTTATACTGGACGACATCCTATAGTGTGACTTTTTATCATATTATAGACGACATGCTATAGTGTGACTTTTTTATCATATTATAGACGACATGTTATAGTGTGACTTTTTTATCATATTATAGACGACATGCTATAGTATGACTTTTTTATCATATTTTAGACGACATGCTATAGTGTGACTTTTTTATCATATTTTAGACGACATGCTATAGTGTGACTTTTTTATTATATTATAGACGACATGCTATAGTGTGACTTTTTTATCATATTATAGACGACATGCTATAGTGTGACTTTTTTATCATATTATAGACTACATGCTATAGTGTGACTTTTTTATCATATTATAGACTACATGCTATAGTGTGACTTTTTTATCATATTATAGACGACATGCTCTAGTGTGACTTTTTATCATATTTTAGACGACATGCTATAGTGTGACTTTTATATCATATTATAGACGACATGCTATAGTGTGACTTTTATATCATATTATAGACGACATGCTATAGTATGACTTTTTTATCATATTTTAGACGACATGCTATAGTGTGACTTTTTTATCATATTTTAGACGACATGCTATAGTGTGACTTTTTTATCATATTATAGACGACATGCTATAGTGTGACTTTTTTATCATATTATAGACGACATGCTATAGTGTGACTTTTTTATCATATTATAGACGACATGCTATAGTGTGACTTTTTTATCATATTATAGACTACATGCTATAGTGTGACTTTTTTATCATATTATAGACGACATGCTATAGTATGACTTTTTTATCATATTTTAGACGACATGCTAT
This sequence comes from Embiotoca jacksoni, assembly GCF_022577435.1. NCBI lineage: Eukaryota > Metazoa > Chordata > Actinopteri > Embiotocidae > Embiotoca > Embiotoca jacksoni. Next base: position 498,024 of record NW_027185385.1, on the reverse strand, counting down.
AGTGTGACTTTTTTATCATATTTTAGACGACATGCTATAGTGTGACTTTTTTATCATATTATAGACGACATGCTATAGTGTGACTTTTTTATCATATTATAGACGACATGCTATAGTGTGACTTTTTTATCATATTATAGACGACATGCTATAGTGTGACTTTTTTATCATATTATAGACGACATGCTATAGTGTGACTTTTTTATCATATTATAGACGACATGCTATAGTATGACTTTTTTATCATATTTTAGACGACATGCTATAGTGTGACTTTTTTATCATATTTTAGACGACATGCTATAGTATGACTTTTTTATCATATTTTAGACGACATGCTATAGTATGACTTTTTTATCATATTATAGACGACATGCTATAGTGTGACTTTTTTATCATATTATAGACGACATGCTATAGTATGACTTTTTTATCATATTATAGACGACATGCTATAGTGTGACTTTTTTATCATATTATAGACGACATGCTATAGTGTGACTTTTTTATCATATTATAGACGACATGCTATAGTATGACTTTTTTATCATATTTTAGACGACATGCTATAGTATGACTTTTTTATCATATTATAGACGACATGCTATAGTGTGACTTTTTTATCATATTATAGACGACATGCTATAGTGTGACTTTTTTATCATATTATAGACGACATGCTATAGTGTGACTTTTTTATCATATTATAGACTACATGCTATAGTGTGACTTTTTTATCATATTATAGACGACATGCTATAGTATGACTTTTTTATCATATTATAGACGACATGCTATAGTGTGACTTTTTTATCATATTATAGACTACATGCTATAGTGTGACTTTTTTATCATATTATAGACTACATGCTATAGTGTGACTTTTTTATCATATTATAGACGACATGCTCTAGTGTGACTTTTTATCATATTTTAGACGACATGCTCTAGTGTGACTTTTTTATCATATTTTAGACGACATGCTATAGTGTGACTTTTTTATCATATTTTAGACGACATGCTATAGTGTGACTTTTTTATCATATTATAGACGACATGCTATAGTGTGACTTTTTTATCATATTATAGACGACATGCTATAGTGTGACTTTTTTATCATATTATAGACGACATGCTATAGTGTGACTTTTTTATCATATTATAGACGACATGCTATAGTGTGACTTTTTTATCATATTATAGACTACATGCTATAGTGTGACTTTTTTATCATATTATAGACGACATGCTATAGTGTGACTTTTTTATCATATTATAGACGACATGCTATAGTGTGACTTTTTTATCATATTATAGACTACATGCTATAGTGTGACTTTTTTATCATATTATAGACGACATGCTCTAGTGTGACTTTTTATCATATTTTAGACGACATGCTATAGTGTGACTTTTTTATCATATTTTAGACGACATGCTATAGTGTGACTTTTTTATCATATTTTAGACGACATGCTATAGTGTGACTTTTTTATCATATTATAGACGACATGCTATAGTGTGACTTTTTTATCATATTATAGACGACATGCTATAGTGTGACTTTTTTATCATATTATAGACGACATGCTATAGTGTGACTTTTTTATCATATTATAGACTACATGCTATAGTGTGACTTTTTTATCATATTATAGACGACATGCTATAGTATGACTTTTTTATCATATTATAGACGACATGCTATAGTGTGACTTTTTTATCATATTATAGACGACATGCTATAGTGTGACTTTTTTATCATATTATAGACGACATGCTATAGTGTGACTTTTTTATCATATTATAGACGACATGCTATAGTGTGACTTTTTTTTAATCATATTTTAGACGACATGCTATAGTATGACTTTTTAATCATATTTTAGACGACATGTTATAGTGTGACTTTTTTTTATCATATTATAGACGACATGCTATAGTGTGACTTTTTTAACATATTATAGACGACATGCTATAGTATGACTTCTTTTTTTAATCATATTATAGACGACATGTTATAGTGTGACTTTTTTTATCATATTATAGACGACATGCTATAGTGTGACTTTTTTAACATATTATAGACGACATGCTATAGTATGACTTCTTTTTTTAATCATATTATAGACGACATGTTATAGTGTGACTTTTTTTATCATATTATAGACGACATGCTATTGCGTGACTTTTTTTTATCATATTATAGACGACATGTTATAGTGTGACTTTTTTTATCATATTATAGACGACATGCTATAGTATGACTTTTTTTATCATATTATAGACGACATGCTATAGTGTGACTTTTTTATCATATTATAGACGACATGCTATAGTATGACTTTTTTATTATATTATAGACGACATGCTATAGTGTGACTTTTTTATCATATTATAGACGACATGCTATAGTGTGACTTTTTTATCATATTATAGACGACATGCTATAGTACGACTTTTTTATCATATTTTAGACGACATGCTATAGTATGACTTTTTTATCATATTTTAGACGACATGCTATAGTGTGACTTTTTTATCATATTATAGACGACATGTTATAGTGTGACTTTTTTATCATATTATAGACGACATGCTATAGTGTGACTTTTTTATCATATTATAGACGACATGCTATAGTATGACTTTTTTATCATATTTTAGACGACATGCTATAGTGTGACTTTTTTATCATATTATAGACGACATGCTATAGTGTGACTTTTTTATCATATTATAGACGACATGTTATAGTGTGACTTTTTTATCATATTATAGACGACATGTTATAGTGTGACTTTTTTATCATATTATAGACGACATGCTATAGTGTGACTTTTTTATCATATTATAGACGACATGCTATAGTGTGACTTTTTTATCATATTATAGACGACATGCTATAGTGTGACTTTTTTATCATATTATAGACGACATGCTATAGTGTGACTTTTTTTTAACATATTATAGACGACATGCTATAGTATGACTTTTTTTTATCATATTTTAGACGACATGCTATAGTGTGACTTTTTTATCATATTATAGACGACATGCTATAGTGTGACTTTTTTATCATATTATAGACGACATGCTATAGTGTGACTTTTTTATCATATTATAGACGACATGCTATAGTACGACTTTTTTATCATATTTTAGACGACATGCTATAGTATGACTTTTTTATCATATTTTAGACGACATGTTATAGTGTGACTTTTTTATCATATTATAGACGACATGCTATAGTGTGACTTTTTTATCATATTATAGACGACATGCTATAGTGTGACTTTTTTATCATATTATAGACGACATGTTATAGTGTGACTTTTTTATCATATTTTAGACTACATGCTATAGTGTGACTTTTTTATCATATTATAGACGACATGTTATAGTATGACTTTTTTATCATATTTTAGACTACATGCTATAGTGTGACTTTTTTATCATATTATAGACGACATGTTATAGTGTGACTTTTTTATCATATTATAGACGACATGCTATAGTGTGACTTTTTTATCATATTATAGACGACATGCTATAGTATGACTTTTTTATCATATTTTAGACGACATGCTATAGTGTGACTTTTTTATCATATTATAGACGACATGCTATAGTGTGACTTTTTTATCATATTATAGACGACATGTTATAGTGTGACTTTTTTATCATATTATAGACGACATGCTATAGTGTGACTTTTTTATCATATTATAGACGACATGCTATAGTGTGACTTTTTTATCATATTATAGACGACATGCTATAGTGTGACTTTTTTATCATATTATAGACGACATGCTATAGTGTGACTTTTTTTTAACATATTATAGACGACATGCTATAGTATGACTTTTTTTTATCATATTTTAGACGACATGCTATAGTATGACTTTTTTATCATATTATAGACGACATGCTATAGTGTGACTTTTTTATCATATTATAGACGACATGCTATAGTGTGACTTTTTTATCATATTATAGACGACATGCTATAGCGTGACTTTTTTATCATATTATAGACGACATGCTATAGTGTGACTTTTTTTTATCATATTTTAGACGACATGCTATAGTATGACTTTTTTATCATATTATAGACGACATGCTATAGTATGACTTTTTTATCATATTATAGACGACATGCTATAGCGTGACTTTTTTTATCATATTATAGACGACATGCTATAGTGTGACTTTTTTATCATATTATAGACGACATGCTATAGTGTGACTTTTTTAACATATTATAGACGACATGCTATAGTATGACTTCTTTTTTTAATCATATTATAGACGACATGTTATAGTGTGACTTTTTTTATCATATTATAGACGACATGCTATAGTGTGACTTTTTTAACATATTATAGACGACATGCTATAGTATGACTTCTTTTTTTTAATCATATTATAGACGACATGTTATAGTGTGACTTTTTTTATCATATTATAGACGACATGCTATAGTGTGACTTTTTTAACATATTATAGACGACATGCTATAGTATGACTTCTTTTTTTAATCATATTATAGACGACATGTTATAGTGTGACTTTTTTTATCATATTATAGACGACATGCTATTGCGTGACTTTTTTTTATCATATTATAGACGACATGTTATAGTGTGACTTTTTTTATCATATTATAGACGACATGCTATAGTGTGACTTTTTTATCATATTATAGACGACATGCTATAGTATGACTTTTTTATCATATTTTAGACGACATGCTATAGTGTGACTTTTTTATCATATTATAGACGACATGTTATAGTGTGACTTTTTTATCATATTATAGACGACATGCTATAGTGTGACTTTTTTATCATATTATAGACGACATGCTATAGTATGACTTTTTTATCATATTTTAGACGACATGCTATAGTGTGACTTTTTTATCATATTATAGACGACATGCTATAGTGTGACTTTTTTATCATATTATAGACGACATGTTATAGTGTGACTTTTTTATCATATTATAGACGACATGTTATAGTGTGACTTTTTTATCATATTATAGACGACATGCTATAGTGTGACTTTTTTATCATATTATAGACGACATGCTATAGTGTGACTTTTTTATCATATTATAGACGACATGCTATAGTGTGACTTTTTTATCATATTATAGACGACATGCTATAGTGTGACTTTTTTATCATATTATAGACGACATGCTCTAGTGTGACTTTTTTAACATATTATAGATGACATGCTATAGTGTGACTTTTGTTTATCATATTATAGACGACATGCTATAGTGTGACTTTTTTTTAACATATTATAGACGACATGCTATAGTGTGACTTTTTTATCATATTATAGACGACATGCTATAGCATGACTTTTTTATCATATTATAGACGACATGCTATAGTGTGACTTTTTTTTATCATATTTTAGACGACATGCTATAGTATGACTTTTTTATCATATTATAGACGACATGCTATAGTATGACTTTTTTATCATATTATAGACGACATGCTATAGCGTGACTTTTTTATCATATTATAGACGACATGCTATAGTGTGACTTTTTTTTTATCATATTTTAGACGACATGCTATAGTATGACTTTTTTATCATATTATAGACGACATGCTATAGTGTGACTTTTTTATCATATTATAGACTACATGCTATAGTGTGACTTTTTTATTATATTATAGACGACATGCTATAGTGTGACTTTTTTATCATATTATAGACGACATGCTATAGTGTGACTTTTTTATTATATTATAGACGACATGCTATAGTGTGACTTTTTTATCATATTATAGACGACATGTTATAGTCTGACTTTTTTATTATATTTTAGACGACATGCTATAGTGTGACTTTTTTATCATATTATAGACGACATGCTATAGTGTGACTTTTTTATCATATTATAGACGACATGCTATAGTGTGACTTTTTTATCATATTTTAGACGACATGTTATAGTGTGACTTTTTTATCATATTATAGACGACATGCTATAGTGTGACTTTTTTATCATATTATAGACGACATGCTCTAGTGTGACTTTTTATCATATTTTAGACGACATGCTATAGTATGACTTTTTTATTATATTATAGACGACATGCTATAGTGTGACTTTTTTATCATATTATAGACGACATGCTATAGTGTGACTTTTTTATCATATTATAGACGACATGCTATAGTATGACTTTTTTATCATATTTTAGACGACATGCTATAGTATGACTTTTTTATCATATTTTAGACGACATGCTATAGTGTGACTTTTTTATCATATTATAGACGACATGCTATAGTGTGACTTTTTTATCATATTATAGACGACATGCTATAGTGTGACTTTTTTATCATATTATAGACGACATGCTATAGTGTGACTTTTTTATCATATTTTAGACGACATGCTATAGTGTGACTTTTTTATCATATTATAGACTACATGCTATAGTGTGACTTTTTTATCATATTATAGACGACATGTTATAGTGTGACTTTTTTATCATATTATAGACGACATGCTATAGTGTGACTTTTTTATCATATTATAGACGACATGCTATAGTATGACTTTTTTATCATATTTTAGACGACATGCTATAGTGTGACTTTTTTATCATATTATAGACGACATGCTATAGTGTGACTTTTTTATCATATTATAGACGACATGTTATAGTGTGACTTTTTTATCATATTATAGACGACATGCTATAGTGTGACTTTTTTTTATCATATTTTAGACGACATGCTATAGTATGACTTTTTTATCATATTATAGACGACATGCTATAGTGTGACTTTTTTATCATATTATAGACTACATGCTATAGTGTGACTTTTTTATTATATTATAGACGACATGCTATAGTGTGACTTTTTTATCATATTATAGATGACATGCTATAGTGTGACTTTTTTATTATATTATAGACGACATGCTATAGTGTGACTTTTTTATCATATTATAGACGACATGTTATAGTCTGACTTTTTTATTATATTATAGACGACATGCTATAGTGTGACTTTTTTATCATATTATAGACGACATGCTATAGTGTGACTTTTTTATCATATTATAGACGACATGCTATAGTGTGACTTTTTTATCATATTTTAGACGACATGTTATAGTGTGACTTTTTTATCATATTATAGACGACATGCTATAGTGTGACTTTTTTATCATATTATAGACGACATGCTCTAGTGTGACTTTTTATCATATTTTAGACGACATGCTATAGTATGACTTTTTTATTATATTATAGACGACATGCTATAGTGTGACTTTTTTATCATATTATAGACGACATGCTATAGTGTGACTTTTTTATCATATTATAGACGACATGCTATAGTATGACTTTTTTATCATATTTTAGACGACATGCTATAGTATGACTTTTTTATCATATTTTAGACGACATGCTATAGTGTGACTTTTTTATCATATTATAGACGACATGCTATAGTGTGACTTTTTTATCATATTATAGACGACATGCTATAGTGTGACTTTTTTATCATATTATAGACGACATGCTATAGTGTGACTTTTTTATCATATTTTAGACGACATGCTATAGTGTGACTTTTTTATCATATTATAGACTACATGCTATAGTGTGACTTTTTTATCATATTATAGACGACATGTTATAGTGTGACTTTTTTATCATATTATAGACGACATGCTATAGTGTGACTTTTTTATCATATTATAGACGACATGCTATAGTATGACTTTTTTATCATATTTTAGACGACATGCTATAGTGTGACTTTTTTATCATATTATAGACGACATGCTATAGTGTGACTTTTTTATCATATTATAGACGACATGTTATAGTGTGACTTTTTTATCATATTATAGACGACATGTTATAGTGTGACTTTTTTATCATATTATAGACGACATGCTATAGTGTGACTTTTTTATCATATTATAGACGACATGCTATAGTGTGACTTTTTTATCATATTATAGACGACATGCTCTAGTGTGACTTTTTTAACATATTATAGATGACATGCTATAGTGTGACTTTTGTTTATCATATTATAGACGACATGCTATAGTGTGACTTTTTTAACATATTATAGACGACATGCTATAGTATGACTTTTTTTTATCATATTTTAGACGACATGCTATAGTATGACTTTTTTATCATATTATAGACGACATGCTATAGTGTGACTTTTTTATCATATTATAGACGACATGCTATAGTGTGACTTTTTTATCATATTATAGACGACATGCTATAGCGTGACTTTTTTATCATATTATAGACGACATGCTATAGTGTGACTTTTTTTTATCATATTTTAGACGACATGCTATAGTATGACTTTTTTATCATATTATAGACGACATGCTATAGTATGACTTTTTTATCATATTATAGACGACATGCTATAGCGTGACTTTTTTATCATATTATAGACGACATGCTATAGTGTGACTTTTTTTTTATCATATTTTAGACGACATGCTATAGTATGACTTTTTTATCATATTATAGACGACATGCTATAGTGTGACTTTTTTTTTTATCATATTTTAGACGACATGCTATAGTATGACTTTTTTATCATATTATAGACGACATGCTATAGTGTGACTTTTTTATCATATTATAGACTACATGCTATAGTGTGACTTTTTTTAACATATTATAGACAACATGCTATAGTATGACTTTTTTTATCATATTATAGACGACATGCTATGGTCTGACTTTTTTATTATATTGTAGACGACATGCTATAGTGTGACTTTTTAATCATATTTTAGACGACATGCTATAGTGTGACTTTTTTAACATATTATAGACGACATGCTATAGTGTGACTTTTTTATCATATTATAGACGACATGCTATAGTGTGACTTTTTTATCATATTATAGACGACATGCTATAGTATGACTTTTTTATCATATTATAGACGACATGCTATAGTGTGACTTTTTTATCATATTTTAGACGACATGCTATAGTGTGACTTTTTTATTATATTGTTGACGACATGCTATAGTGTGACTTTTTTATCATATTTTAGACGACATGCTATAGTGTGACTTTTTTAACATATTATAGACGACATGCTATAGCGTGACTTTTTTATCATATTATAGACGACATGCTATAGCGTGACTTTTTTATCATATTTTAGACGACATGCTATAGTATGACTTTTTTATTATATTGTAGACGACATGCTATAGTGTGACTTTTTAATGATATTTTAGACGACATGCTATAGTGTGACTTTTTTATCATATTATAGACGACATGCTATAGTGTGACTTTTTTATCATATTATAGACGACATGCTATAGTATGACTTTTTAATCATATTTTAGACGACATGTTATAGTGTGACTTTTTTTTATCATATTATAGACGACATGCTCTAGTGTGACTTTTTTATCATATTATAGACGACATGCTATAGTATGACTTTTTAATCATATTTTAGACGACATGTTATAGTGTGACTTTTTTTTATCATATTATAGACGACATGCTATAGTGTGACTTTTTTAACATATTATAGACGACATGCTATAGTATGACTTCTTTTTTTAATCATATTATAGACGACATGTTATAGTGTGACTTTTTTTTATCATATTATAGACGACATGGTACAGTGTGACTTTTTTAACATATTATAGACGACATGCTATAGTATGACTTCTTTTTTTAATCATATTATAGACGACATGTTATAGTGTGACTTTTTTTATCATATTATAGACGACATGCTATTGCGTGACTTTTTTTTATCATATTTTAGACGACATGCTATAGTATGACTTTTTTATCATATTTTAGACGACATGCTATAGTGTGACTTTTTTATCATATTATAGACGACATGTTATAGTGTGACTTTTTTATCATATTATAGACGACATGCTATAGTGTGACTTTTTTATCATATTATAGACGACATGCTATAGTGTGACTTTTTTATCATATTATAGACGACATGCTATAGTGTGACTTTTTTAACATATTATAGATGACATGCTATAGTGTGACTTTTGTTTATCATATTATAGACGACATGCTATAGTGTGACTTTTTTTTAACATATTATAGACGACATGCTATAGTATGACTTTTTTTTATCATATTTTAGACGACATGCTATAGTATGACTTTTTTATCATATTATAGACGACATGCTATAGTGTGACTTTTTTATCATATTATAGACGACATGCTATAGTGTGACTTTTTTATCATATTATAGACGACATGCTATAGCGTGACTTTTTTATCATATTATAGACGACATGCTATAGTGTGACTTTTTTTTTATCATATTTTAGACGACATGCTATAGTATGACTTTTTTATCATATTATAGACGACATGCTATAGTATGACTTCTTTATCATATTATAGACGACATGCTATAGCGTGACTTTTTTTATCATATTATAGACGACATGCTATAGTGTGACTTTTTTTTTATCATATTTTAGACGACATGCTATAGTATGACTTTTTAATCATATTTTAGACGACATGTTATAGTGTGACTTTTTTTTATCATATTATAGACGACATGCTATAGTGTGACTTTTTTAACATATTATAGACGACATGCTATAGTATGACTTTTTTATCATATTATAGACGACATGCTATAGTGTGACTTTTTTATCATATTATAGACGACATGCTATAGCGTGACTTTTTTATCATATTATAGACGACATGCTATAGTGTGACTTTTTTTTATCATATTTTAGACGACATGCTATAGTATGACTTTTTTATCATATTATAGACGACATGCTATAGTATGACTTTTTTATCATATTATAGACGACATGCTATAGCGTGACTTTTTTATCATATTATAGACGACATGCTATAGTGTGACTTTTTTTTTATCATATTTTAGACGACATGCTATAGTATGACTTTTTTATCATATTATAGACGACATGCTATAGTGTGACTTTTTTTTTTATCATATTTTAGACGACATGCTATAGTATGACTTTTTTATCATATTATAGACGACATGCTATAGTGTGACTTTTTTATCATATTATAGACTACATGCTATAGTGTGACTTTTTTTAACATATTATAGACAACATGCTATAGTATGACTTTTTTTATCATATTATAGACGACATGCTATGGTCTGACTTTTTTATTATATTGTAGACGACATGCTATAGTGTGACTTTTTAATCATATTTTAGACGACATGCTATAGTGTGACTTTTTTAACATATTATAGACGACATGCTATAGTGTGACTTTTTTATCATATTATAGACGACATGCTATAGTGTGACTTTTTTATCATATTATAGACGACATGCTATAGTATGACTTTTTTATCATATTATAGACGACATGCTATAGTGTGACTTTTTTATCATATTTTAGACGACATGCTATAGTGTGACTTTTTTATTATATTGTTGACGACATGCTATAGTGTGACTTTTTTATCATATTTTAGACGACATGCTATAGTGTGACTTTTTTAACATATTATAGACGACATGCTATAGCGTGACTTTTTTATCATATTATAGACGACATGCTATAGCGTGACTTTTTTATCATATTTTAGACGACATGCTATAGTATGACTTTTTTATTATATTGTAGACGACATGCTATAGTGTGACTTTTTAATGATATTTTAGACGACATGCTATAGTGTGACTTTTTTATCATATTATAGACGACATGCTATAGTGTGACTTTTTTATCATATTATAGACGACATGCTATAGTATGACTTTTTAATCATATTTTAGACGACATGTTATAGTGTGACTTTTTTTTATCATATTATAGACGACATGCTCTAGTGTGACTTTTTTATCATATTATAGACGACATGCTATAGTATGACTTTTTAATCATATTTTAGACGACATGTTATAGTGTGACTTTTTTTTATCATATTATAGACGACATGCTATAGTGTGACTTTTTTAACATATTATAGACGACATGCTATAGTATGACTTCTTTTTTTAATCATATTATAGACGACATGTTATAGTGTGACTTTTTTTTATCATATTATAGACGACATGGTACAGTGTGACTTTTTTAACATATTATAGACGACATGCTATAGTATGACTTCTTTTTTTAATCATATTATAGACGACATGTTATAGTGTGACTTTTTTTATCATATTATAGACGACATGCTATTGCGTGACTTTTTTTTATCATATTTTAGACGACATGCTATAGTATGACTTTTTTATCATATTTTAGACGACATGCTATAGTGTGACTTTTTTATCATATTATAGACGACATGTTATAGTGTGACTTTTTTATCATATTATAGACGACATGCTATAGTGTGACTTTTTTATCATATTATAGACGACATGCTATAGTGTGACTTTTTTATCATATTATAGACGACATGCTATAGTGTGACTTTTTTAACATATTATAGATGACATGCTATAGTGTGACTTTTGTTTATCATATTATAGACGACATGCTATAGTGTGACTTTTTTTTAACATATTATAGACGACATGCTATAGTATGACTTTTTTTTATCATATTTTAGACGACATGCTATAGTATGACTTTTTTATCATATTATAGACGACATGCTATAGTGTGACTTTTTTATCATATTATAGACGACATGCTATAGTGTGACTTTTTTATCATATTATAGACGACATGCTATAGCGTGACTTTTTTATCATATTATAGACGACATGCTATAGTGTGACTTTTTTTTTATCATATTTTAGACGACATGCTATAGTATGACTTTTTTATCATATTATAGACGACATGCTATAGTATGACTTCTTTATCATATTATAGACGACATGCTATAGCGTGACTTTTTTTATCATATTATAGACGACATGCTATAGTGTGACTTTTTTTTTATCATATTTTAGACGACATGCTATAGTATGACTTTTTAATCATATTTTAGACGACATGTTATAGTGTGACTTTTTTTTATCATATTATAGACGACATGCTATAGTGTGACTTTTTTAACATATTATAGACGACATGCTATAGTATGACTTCTTTTTTTAATCATATTATAGACGACATGTTATAGTGTGACTTTTTTTATCATATTATAGACGACATGCTATAGTGTGACTTTTTTAACATATTATAGACGACATGCTATAGTATGACTTCTTTTTTTAATCATATTATAGACGACATGTTATAGTGTGACTTTTTTTATCATATTATAGACGACATGCTATTGCGTGACTTTTTTTTATCATATTATAGACGACATGCTATAGTATGACTTTTTTATTATATTATAGACGACATGCTATAGTGTGACTTTTTTATCATATTATAGACGACATGCTATAGTATGACTTTTTTATTATATTATAGACGACATGCTATAGTACGACTTTTTTATCATATTTTAGACGACATGCTATAGTATGACTTTTTTATCATATTTTAGACGACATGCTATAGTGTGACTTTTTTATCATATTATAGACGACATGTTATAGTGTGACTTTTTTATCATATTATAGATGACATGCTATAGTGTGACTTTTTTATCATATTATAGACGACATGCTATAGTATGACTTTTTTATCATATTTTAGACGACATGCTATAGTGTGACTTTTTTATCATATTATAGACGACATGCTATAGTGTGACTTTTTTATCATATTATAGACGACATGTTATAGTGTGACTTTTTTATCATATTATAGACGACATGTTATAGTGTGACTTTTTTATCATATTATAGACGACATGCTATAGTGTGACTTTTTTATCATATTATAGACGACATGCTATAGTGTGACTTTTTTATCATATTATAGACGACATGCTATAGTGTGACTTTTTTATCATATTATAGACGACATGCTATAGTGTGACTTTTTTTTAACATATTATAGACGACATGCTATAGTATGACTTTTTTTTATCATATTTTAGACGACATGCTATAGTATGACTTTTTTATCATATTATAGACGACATGCTATAGTGTGACTTTTTTATCATATTATAGACGACATGCTATAGTGTGACTTTTTTATCATATTATAGACGACATGCTATAGTACGACTTTTTTATCATATTTTAGACGACATGCTATAGTATGACTTTTTTATCATATTTTAGACGACATGCTATAGTGTGACTTTTTTATCATATTATAGACGACATGTTATAGTGTGACTTTTTTATCATATTATAGACGACATGCTATAGTGTGACTTTTTTATCATATTATAGACGACATGCTATAGTATGACTTTTTTATCATATTTTAGACGACATGCTATAGTGTGACTTTTTTATCATATTATAGACGACATGCTATAGTGTGACTTTTTTATCATATTATAGACGACATGTTATAGTGTGACTTTTTTATCATATTATAGACGACATGCTATAGTGTGACTTTTTTATCATATTATAGACGACATGCTATAGTGTGACTTTTTTATCATATTATAGACGACATGCTATAGTGTGACTTTTTTATCATATTATAGACGACATGCTATAGTGTGACTTTTTTTTAACATATTATAGACGACATGCTATAGTATGACTTTTTTTTATCATATTTTAGACGACATGCTATAGTATGACTTTTTTATCATATTATAGACGACATGCTATAGTGTGACTTTTTTATCATATTATAGACGACATGCTATAGTGTGACTTTTTTATCATATTATAGACGACATGCTATAGCGTGACTTTTTTATCATATTATAGACGACATGCTATAGTGTGACTTTTTTTTATCATATTTTAGACGACATGCTATAGTATGACTTTTTTATCATATTATAGACGACATGCTATAGTATGACTTTTTTATCATATTATAGACGACATGCTATAGCGTGACTTTTTTTATCATATTATAGACGACATGCTATAGTGTGACTTTTTTATCATATTATAGACGACATGCTATAGTGTGACTTTTTTAACATATTATAGACGACATGCTATAGTATGACTTCTTTTTTTAATCATATTATAGACGACATGTTATAGTGTGACTTTTTTTATCATATTATAGACGACATGCTATAGTGTGACTTTTTTAACATATTATAGACGACATGCTATAGTATGACTTCTTTTTTTTAATCATATTATAGACGACATGTTATAGTGTGACTTTTTTTATCATATTATAGACGACATGCTATAGTGTGACTTTTTTAACATATTATAGACGACATGCTATAGTATGACTTCTTTTTTTAATCATATTATAGACGACATGTTATAGTGTGACTTTTTTTATCATATTATAGACGACATGCTATTGCGTGACTTTTTTTTATCATATTATAGACGACATGTTATAGTGTGACTTTTTTTATCATATTATAGACGACATGCTATAGTGTGACTTTTTTATCATATTATAGACGACATGCTATAGTATGACTTTTTTATTATATTATAGACGACATGCTATAGTGTGACTTTTTTATCATATTATAGACGACATGCTATAGTGTGACTTTTTTATCATATTATAGACGACATGCTATAGTACGACTTTTTTATCATATTTTAGACGACATGCTATAGTGTGACTTTTTTATCATATTTTAGACGACATGCTATAGTGTGACTTTTTTATCATATTATAGACGACATGTTATAGTGTGACTTTTTTATCATATTATAGACGACATGCTATAGTGTGACTTTTTTATCATATTATAGACGACATGCTATAGTATGACTTTTTTATCATATTTTAGACGACATGCTATAGTGTGACTTTTTTATCATATTATAGACGACATGCTATAGTGTGACTTTTTTATCATATTATAGACGACATGTTATAGTGTGACTTTTTTATCATATTATAGACGACATGTTATAGTGTGACTTTTTTATCATATTATAGACGACATGCTATAGTGTGACTTTTTTATCATATTATAGACGACATGCTATAGTGTGACTTTTTTATCATATTATAGACGACATGCTATAGTGTGACTTTTTTATCATATTATAGACGACATGCTATAGTGTGACTTTTTTATCATATTATAGACGACATGCTCTAGTGTGACTTTTTTAACATATTATAGATGACATGCTATAGTGTGACTTTTGTTTATCATATTATAGACGACATGCTATAGTGTGACTTTTTTTTAAACATATTATAGACGACATGCTATAGTATGACTTTTTTTTTATCATATTTTAGACGACATGCTATAGTATGACTTTTTTATCATATTATAGACGACATGCTATAGTGTGACTTTTTTATCATATTATAGACGACATGCTATAGTGTGACTTTTTTATCATATTATAGACGACATGCTATAGTATGACTTCTTTTTTTAATCATATTATAGACGACATGCTATAGTGTGACTTTTTTAACATATTATAGACGACATGCTATAGTATGACTTCTTTTTTTAATCATATTATAGACGACATGTTATAGTCTGACTTTTTTTATCATATTATAGACGACATGCTATTGCGTGACTTTTTTTTATCATATTATAGACGACATGTTATAGTGTGACTTTTTTTATCATATTATAGACGACATGCTATAGTGTGACTTTTTTATCATATTATAGACGACATGCTATAGTATGACTTTTTAATCATATTTTAGACGACATGTTATAGTGTGACTTTTTTTTATCATATTATAGACGACATGCTCTAGTGTGACTTTTTTATCATATTATAGACGACATGCTATAGTATGACTTTTTAATCATATTTTAGACGACATGTTATAGTGTGACTTTTTTTTATCATATTATAGACGACATGCTATAGTGTGACTTTTTTAACATATTATAGACGACATGCTATAGTATGACTTCTTTTTTTAATCATATTATAGACGACATGCTATAGTGTGACTTTTTAATCATATTTTAGACGACATGCTATAGTGTGACTTTTTTAACATATTATAGACGACATGCTATAGTATGACTTCTTTTTTTAATCATATTTTAGACGACATGCTATAGTGTGACTTTTTTAACATATTATAGACGACATGTTATAGTGTGACTTTTTTTTTATCATATTATAGACGACATGTTATAGTGTGACTTTTTTTATCATATTATAGACGACATGCTATAGTGTGACTTTTTTATCATATTATAGACGACATGCTATAGTATGACTTTTTAATCATATTTTAGACGACATGTTATAGTGTGACTTTTTTTTATCATATTATAGACGACATGCTCTAGTGTGACTTTTTTATCATATTATAGACGACATGCTATAGTATGACTTTTTAATCATATTTTAGACGACATGTTATAGTGTGACTTTTTTTTATCATATTATAGACGACATGCTATAGTGTGACTTTTTTAACATATTATAGACGACATGCTATAGTATGACTTCTTTTTTTAATCATATTATAGACGACATGCTATAGTGTGACTTTTTAATCATATTTTAGACGACATGCTATAGTGTGACTTTTTTAACATATTATAGACGACATGCTATAGCGTGACTTTTTTATCATATTATAGACGACATGCTATAGTATGACTTTTTTATCATATTATAGACGACATGCTATAGTGTGACTTTTTTATCATATTTTAGACGACATGCTATAGTGTGACTTTTTTATTATATTGTAGACGACATGCTATAGTGTGACTTTTTTATCATATTTTAGACGACATGCTACAGTGTGACTTTTTTAACATATTATAGACGACATGCTATAGCGTGACTTTTTTATCATATTATAGACGACATGCTATAGCGTGACTTTTTTATCATATTTTAGACGACATGCTATAGTATGACTTTTTTATTATATTGTAGACGAC
The DNA here is from genome assembly GCF_022577435.1 of Embiotoca jacksoni. Lineage (NCBI taxonomy): Eukaryota > Metazoa > Chordata > Actinopteri > Embiotocidae > Embiotoca > Embiotoca jacksoni. The sequence goes on along the minus strand of NW_027185385.1, from coordinate 480,072 downwards.
ATGCTATAGTGTGACTTTTTAATCATATTTTAGACGACATGCTATATTGTGACTTTTTTATCATATTATAGACGACATGCTATAGTGTGACTTTTTTATCATATTATAGACGACATGCTATAGTATGACTTTTTAATCATATTTTAGACGACATGTTATAGTGTGACTTTTTTTTATCATATTATAGACGACATGCTCTAGTGTGACTTTTTTATCATATTATAGACGACATGCTATAGTATGACTTTTTAATCATATTTTAGACGACATGTTATAGTGTGACTTTTTTTTATCATATTATAGACGACATGCTATAGTGTGACTTTTTTTATCATATTATAGACGACATGCTATAGTGTGACTTTTTTTTATCATATTATAGACGACATGCTATAGTGTGACTTTTTTTAACATATTATAGACGACATGCTATAGTATGACTTCTTTTTTTAATCATATTATAGACGACATGTTATAGTGTGACTTTTTTTATCATATTATAGACGACATGCTATAGTGTGACTTTTTTAACATATTATAGACGACATGCTATAGTATGACTTCTTTTTTTAATCATATTATAGACGACATGTTATAGTGTGACTTTTTTTATCATATTATAGACGACATGCTATTGCGTGACTTTTTTTTATCATATTATAGACGACATGTTATAGTGTGACTTTTTTTATCATATTATAGACGACATGCTATAGTGTGACTTTTTTATCATATTATAGACGACATGCTATAGTATGACTTTTTAATCATATTTTAGACGACATGTTATAGTGTGACTTTTTTTTATCATATTATAGACGACATGCTCTAGTGTGACTTTTTTATCATATTATAGACGACATGCTATAGTATGACTTTTTAATCATATTTTAGACGACATGTTATAGTGTGACTTTTTTTTATCATATTATAGACGACATGCTATAGTGTGACTTTTTTAACATATTATAGACGACATGCTATAGTATGACTTCTTTTTTTAATCATATTTTAGACGACATGCTATAGTGTGACTTTTTTAACATATTATAGACGACATGTTATAGTGTGACTTTTTTTTATCATATTATAGACGACATGTTATAGTGTGACTTTTTTTATCATATTATAGACGACATGCTATAGTGTGACTTTTTTATCATATTATAGACGACATGCTATAGTATGACTTTTTAATCATATTTTAGACGACATGTTATAGTGTGACTTTTTTTTATCATATTATAGACGACATGCTCTAGTGTGACTTTTTTATCATATTATAGACGACATGCTATAGTATGACTTTTTAATCATATTTTAGACGACATGTTATAGTGTGACTTTTTTTTATCATATTATAGACGACATGCTATAGTGTGACTTTTTTAACATATTATAGACGACATGCTATAGTATGACTTCTTTTTTTAATCATATTATAGACGACATGCTATAGTGTGACTTTTTAATCATATTTTAGACGACATGCTATAGTGTGACTTTTTTAACATATTATAGACGACATGCTATAGCGTGACTTTTTTATCATATTATAGACGACATGCTATAGTATGACTTTTTTATCATATTATAGACGACATGCTATAGTGTGACTTTTTTATCATATTTTAGACGACATGCTATAGTGTGACTTTTTTATTATATTGTAGACGACATGCTATAGTGTGACTTTTTTATCATATTTTAGACGACATGCTACAGTGTGACTTTTTTAACATATTATAGACGACATGCTATAGCGTGACTTTTTTATCATATTATAGACGACATGCTATAGCGTGACTTTTTTATCATATTTTAGACGACATGCTATAGTATGACTTTTTTATTATATTGTAGACGACATGCTATAGTGTGACTTTTTAATCATATTTTAGACGACATGCTATATTGTGACTTTTTTATCATATTATAGACGACATGCTATAGTGTGACTTTTTTATCATATTATAGACGACATGCTATAGTATGACTTTTTAATCATATTTTAGACGACATGTTATAGTGTGACTTTTTTTTATCATATTATAGACGACATGCTCTAGTGTGACTTTTTTATCATATTATAGACGACATGCTATAGTATGACTTTTTAATCATATTTTAGACGACATGTTATAGTGTGACTTTTTTTTATCATATTATAGACGACATGCTATAGTGTGACTTTTTTTATCATATTATAGACGACATGCTATAGTGTGACTTTTTTTTATCATATTATAGACGACATGCTATAGTGTGACTTTTTTTAACATATTATAGACGACATGCTATAGTATGACTTCTTTTTTTAATCATATTATAGACGACATGTTATAGTGTGACTTTTTTTATCATATTATAGACGACATGCTATAGTGTGACTTTTTTAACATATTATAGACGACATGCTATAGTATGACTTCTTTTTTTAATCATATTATAGACGACATGTTATAGTGTGACTTTTTTTATCATATTATAGACGACATGCTATTGCGTGACTTTTTTTTATCATATTATAGACGACATGTTATAGTGTGACTTTTTTTATCATATTATAGACGACATGCTATAGTGTGACTTTTTTATCATATTATAGACGACATGCTATAGTATGACTTTTTAATCATATTTTAGACGACATGTTATAGTGTGACTTTTTTTTATCATATTATAGACGACATGCTCTAGTGTGACTTTTTTATCATATTATAGACGACATGCTATAGTATGACTTTTTAATCATATTTTAGACGACATGTTATAGTGTGACTTTTTTTTATCATATTATAGACGACATGCTATAGTGTGACTTTTTTAACATATTATAGACGACATGCTATAGTATGACTTCTTTTTTTAATCATATTTTAGACGACATGCTATAGTGTGACTTTTTTAACATATTATAGACGACATGTTATAGTGTGACTTTTTTTTATCATATTATAGACGACATGTTATAGTGTGACTTTTTTTATCATATTATAGACGACATGCTATAGTGTGACTTTTTTATCATATTATAGACGACATGCTATAGTATGACTTTTTAATCATATTTTAGACGACATGTTATAGTGTGACTTTTTTTTATCATATTATAGACGACATGCTCTAGTGTGACTTTTTTATCATATTATAGACGACATGCTATAGTATGACTTTTTAATCATATTTTAGACGACATGTTATAGTGTGACTTTTTTTTATCATATTATAGACGACATGCTATAGTGTGACTTTTTTAACATATTATAGACGACATGCTATAGTATGACTTCTTTTTTTAATCATATTATAGACGACATGCTATAGTGTGACTTTTTAATCATATTTTAGACGACATGCTATAGTGTGACTTTTTTAACATATTATAGACGACATGCTATAGCGTGACTTTTTTATCATATTATAGACGACATGCTATAGTATGACTTTTTTATCATATTATAGACGACATGCTATAGTGTGACTTTTTTATCATATTTTAGACGACATGCTATAGTGTGACTTTTTTATTATATTGTAGACGACATGCTATAGTGTGACTTTTTTATCATATTTTAGACGACATGCTACAGTGTGACTTTTTTAACATATTATAGACGACATGCTATAGCGTGACTTTTTTATCATATTATAGACGACATGCTATAGCGTGACTTTTTTATCATATTTTAGACGACATGCTATAGTATGACTTTTTTATTATATTGTAGACGACATGCTATAGTGTGACTTTTTAATCATATTTTAGACGACATGCTATATTGTGACTTTTTTATCATATTATAGACGACATGCTATAGTGTGACTTTTTTATCATATTATAGACGACATGCTATAGTATGACTTTTTAATCATATTTTAGACGACATGTTATAGTGTGACTTTTTTTTATCATATTATAGACGACATGCTCTAGTGTGACTTTTTTATCATATTATAGACGACATGCTATAGTATGACTTCTTTTTTTAATCATATTATAGACGACATGCTATAGTGTGACTTTTTAATCATATTTTAGACGACATGCTATAGTGTGACTTTTTTAACATATTATAGACGACATGCTATAGCGTGACTTTTTTATCATATTATAGACGACATGTTATAGTGTGACTTTTTTTTATCATATTATAGACGACATGCTATAGTGTGACTTTTTTTATCATATTATAGACGACATGCTATAGTGTGACTTTTTTTTATCATATTATAGACGACATGCTATAGTGTGACTTTTTTTAACATATTATAGACGACATGCTATAGTATGACTTCTTTTTTTAATCATATTATAGACGACATGTTATAGTGTGACTTTTTTTATCATATTATAGACGACATGCTATAGTGTGACTTTTTTAACATATTATAGACGACATGCTATAGTATGACTTCTTTTTTTAATCATATTATAGACGACATGTTATAGTGTGACTTTTTTTATCATATTATAGACGACATGCTATTGCGTGACTTGTTTTTTATCATATTATAGACGACATGTTATAGTGTGACTTTTTTTATCATATTATAGACGACATGCTATAGTGTGACTTTTTTATCATATTATAGACGACATGCTATAGTATGACTTTTTAATCATATTTTAGACGACATGTTATAGTGTGACTTTTTTTTATCATATTATAGACGACATGCTCTAGTGTGACTTTTTTATCATATTATAGACGACATGCTATAGTATGACTTTTTAATCATATTTTAGACGACATGTTATAGTGTGACTTTTTTTTATCATATTATAGACGACATGCTATAGTGTGACTTTTTTAACATATTATAGACGACATGCTATAGTATGACTTCTTTTTTTAATCATATTATAGACGACATGTTATAGTGTGACTTTTTTTATCATATTATAGACATGCTATTGCGTGACTTTTTTTTATCATATTATAGACGACATGCTATAGTGTGACTTTTTTTTATCATATTTTAGACGACATGCTATAGTATGACTTTTTTTTATTATATTTTAGACGACATGCTATAGCGTGACTTTTTTATCATATTATAGACGACATGTTAAAGTGTGACTTTTTTTTTATCATATTTTAGATGACATGCTATAGTGTGACTTTTTTATCATATTATAGACGACATGCTATAGCGTGACTTTTTTATCATATTATAGACGACATGCTATAGTATGACTTTTTTTTATCATATTATAGACGACATGCTATAGTGTGACTTTTTTATCATATCATAGACGACATGCTATAGTATGACTTTTTAATCATATTTTAGACGACATGTTATAGTGTGACTTTTTTTTATCATATTATAGACGACATGCTCTAGTGTGACTTTTTTATCATATTATAGACGACATGCTATAGTATGACTTTTTAATCATATTTTAGACGACATGTTATAGTGTGACTTTTTTTTATCATATTATAGACGACATGCTATAGTGTGACTTTTTTAACATATTATAGACGACATGCTATAGTATGACTTCTTTTTTTAATCATATTATAGACGACATGTTATAGTGTGACTTTTTTTATCATATTATAGACGACATGCTATAGTGTGACTTTTTTAACATATTATAGACGACATGCTATAGTATGACTTCTTTTTTTAATCATATTATAGACGACATGTTATAGTGTGACTTTTTTTATCATATTATAGACGACATGCTATTGCGTGACTTTTTTTTTATCATATTATAGACGACATGCTATAGTGTGACTTTTTTAACATATTATAGACGACATGCTATAGTATGACTTCTTTTTTTAATCATATTATAGACGACATGTTATAGTGTGACTTTTTTTATCATATTATAGACGACATGCTATAGTGTGACTTTTTTAACATATTATAGACGACATGCTATAGTATGACTTCTTTTTTTAATCATATTATAGACGACATGTTATAGTGTGACTTTTTTATCATATTATAGACGACATGCTATAGTGTGACTTTTTTAACATATTATAGACGACATGCTATAGTATGACTTCTTTTTTTAATCATATTATAGACGACATGCTATAGTGTGACTTTTTTTTTATCATATTTTAGACGACATGCTATAGTATGACTTTTTTTTATTATATTTTAGACGACATGCTATAGCGTGACTTTTTTATCATATTATAGACGACATGCTATAGTATGACTTTTTTTTATCATATTATAGACGACATGCTATAGTGTGACTTTTTTATCATATTTTAGACGACATGCTATAGTGTGACTTTTTTATCATATTTTAGACGACATGCTACAGTGTGACTTTTTTAACATATTATAGACGACATGCTATAGCGTGACTTTTTTATCATATTATAGACGACATGCTACAGTGTGACTTTTTTAACATATTATAGACCACATGCTATAGCGTGACTTTTTTAAATCCTTAGATATCCTATCTTGATTTAGCTACTTTGTGCTCGTCAGTACTGTTTTTACTATCTTCATTAAATGAGAGCAAATAATTCCCATCTGTTGCAGACTAATAAGAATGATGTTGGTTTTCAGGTCGTCCTGCTAAGAACTTGATTCTGGTTCTGGTGGCTCAAACAGGTCAAGCTGGACAGTCCTGTTAAATGGTTATCCATACCGTCCATTGTTTCCGGGTCACAGGTACTTTGGGAGAGGTTGCACCTTCCAGCCAGTGGTCGGAGCTTCAGCTCCTTCAGGCGACACGCCCCCCCCCCCCCCCCCCCCCCAGTCTCAACAGAGAAGATTGCTGATTTTCTCACAATTTCAAACCCTAATTTAACAAACTTGTCAGTGTTTTTTTTCATTCAAATTTGGATGGGTAGTTAACAACCCATACTTCTGTGGTGTGATGAACTTAAAACTCATTTTCATTTCTACTTTACAGAAGCTTTAAGAGATGAAAATGATTTTAATTTATACATTGTGTATTTATAGCTCTGAATTAGCATCAAAATAACTGATAATACTAATGTTTACTAAAATGTTTTATAATCATGTTCGTAAAGTTTGAGTGTTGTGAATAATCATTAACTCTTTAAATACGGTGCTAAATTAGATTTTTTTTTTTGACATCATACAGAACAGGATTTTACTTCCCTCATGTGGCCACAGTTGGTTACTAACCGAACTGACATGTCCGTAAAAATACAGCTGCACTATGCTGAATTTGCTGGTGAGAAATTGGACCTGGCTCAGTCGACACTGTTCAGGTTCTTCACAGATTTCAGCATCGAAATGGCTTTCAAAGGTTCAACCCTTGATGGGCTTTCATCACCTTCGTCTCTGCACTTTAGAAACATCTTGGTTGGGCCTTGCAAGGGCCAACGATGTATATCACATATATACATGTATGTTACATATAATCACGACTGTTTGCTGTCCTGGCTCCTAAATGGTAGAATGAGCTCCCCAACGACATCAGAACAGCAGAAACTCTGAACATCTTCCACCACAAACTAAAAACACTCCTCCTCCTCCTCCTCCTCCTCCTCCTCTCCTCCTCCTTTATCTTGAACAGTAGAACTTTAGTATCTTAAAATAGAACTTACTGATAGAACTTTGTAGTTTGTCTTTCTGGAAGAAATTATATTTTCTTGATTCTTGTTGTTCTGGTTTTGAACCCTCATGGTTGAAATGAACTTATTGTAAGTCGCTTTGGATAAAAGAGTCAGATAAATGAAATGTAATGTAATATAAACATGTATGTTACATATATACATGTATAAATACATGTAAGTATTTGCAGGCCTCCATGGAGCCTCACTGCTCTCCGTCACTAAATATAACAACTAAAAATAAAATTACAAAATTCAAATAATGATAATAATAATAATAATAACAAAATAAGAAATCTAAATAATAACAAAGTAAAATATCATGTTGCAGCTGGTTAAACATTAAATTAAATTTAATAGTTTCCCTGTTTTTATGAAGGAAATATTTTTCTAGATCTTTTTGTATTGAAGCTTTAAGTGCCTTCACACACACACACACCCACACACCCACACACACACACACACACACACACACACACACACACACACACACACACACACACTGGTCTGACTGGTCTCAGTCTCTCAGTCTCTCCTCGGTGATCACTTCAACTTCTGACTGCTGAATTTTTCCTTCTCGGGAGGTTCTGGATGTCCAGCGGAGCCACGAGGACCTGAACGTGTGGACAGGTGGACAGATAGGTGGACAGACAGGTAGACAGATAGGTGGACGGATAGATGGGCGGATAACTGACAGCATCGTGGAAACACCGTGCAGTGGACGTGGCGTTCAGCCCGGGTTTCTAACTTTGGTTCCGGACTCTGGTGGACCGGTGAAGGGCGGACCGGACCGCGGTGTCCGTGGAGCGCGTCGGTGTTGGGACAACTCTGACAACTGCTCCTTGTTTCCAGTTCCATCCTCGAGTGGACGCAGGATGCTGCAGAGAGAGAGAACATTTGTCGCCTGACTTTTTGAGAGATTTACTTTTTCTGCAGAAGTTTTCGGTGTGAAACTCCCGGAAATGAAGGAGAAATCCAAGAACGCGGCGAAGACGCGCAGAGAGAAAGAAAACGGAGAGTTTTACGAGCTGGCCAAGCTACTGCCTCTGCCGGCGGCCATCACCTCCCAGCTGGACAAGGCCTCCATCATCCGTCTGACCAGCAGCTACCTCAAGATGAGGGCAGTCTTCCCCGACGGTACGAGCTCGCAGCACCGCAGCGCCCGGCGGCCCCGAGGCTGCTGGAGCCGGTGGACATGTAGGACATGTAGGACATGTAAATATCACTCAGAGGAACATCTGGAAGAATAAACCAGCTGCAGACATTCATTTTTCATATTTAACCTCTGGAGTCTAAAAGACATATTAGTAATGAACACATAGAGTCACAGATTTATTAAAACTAATCAACAGAACTGAAACATTAAACACGTTTTAATATAACTTCAGGAAACAGACTGTATAAAGGTTATATAAAATCCTGTTATCTTTGTCTATCTATCTATCTATCTATCTATCTATCTATCTATCTATCTATTATCTATCTATCTATCTATCTATCTATCTATCTATCTATCTATTATCTATCTATCTATCTATTATCTATCTATCTATCTATCTATCTATCTATCTATCTATCTATCTATTATCTATCTATCTATCTATCTATCTATCTATCTATCTATCTATCTATCTATCTATCTATTATCTATCTATCTATCTATCTATCTATCTATCTATCTATCTATCTATCTATCTATCTATCTATCTATCTATCTATCTATCTATCTATCTATCTATAGAAGAAACGGGAAAAGTGTGTAAATATCCCGGAGGACACCGTCTGCACGGGCCTATAATGAGCTATCATTTATTTGGGTTTAAGCTCTAAATAATGGCTTTTATTAATGGTAAACACATAATTAATCGTAATTTATTACATTATTTCTTAACAAATGACACGTCACTGCGTACATTTAACAAAAAAAACTCTACCAAATATCTCAGTTCATAGTAGAAATGATTACATTAATGATTTAATAAAGTCACATGTAACAACTTTTATTATTGTTAGAAAGTTTGACTATTTTTACCAGTTCAAAACAAATATTAACATCTGATTCAAATAAGATTTAAAAAAAGGGATGAACCTCAAGGAAAGTCTTCTCTGGTCGTCTGATTTTATGTTACTGCAAAATGCCCACTAATAATAATAATAATAATAATAATTAATAACGGCTGTATTTATTTCTCTGTCCGAATGAGATTGTCGGTAAAAGTAAAGTGAGTTCCTGAATGAGCTCCTCCGTGTTGATGTGGCCTGTCGGTGGTTCCGTTAACGAGGTTTCATGGAGGTTTGATGAAGAGCTGGTGTCCGCTTCGGACTCCGAACTCATTCATCACGGGGAATTATTTCATGAGTCCGCAGGAGAACAGCGGCTTTCCTCTCTGTCACCACTCATCACGTCTCCCCTCACACGCGGCCTCTCACGGCCGGGACTCCGCTCACCGCCGGCAGAATGAGCTCTGTGTCCGGGACGCACGAGCCCGAGCAGCCTGTAAAATGTCAGCGATGATCCGAACTGACCGAACCGAACCGAACCGAACCGAACCGCGGGTTTTAACACCGCCGTCATGTTTAAGAGTCCTGACAGGACGAAGAACTGCGGGACAAACAGTCCTCATTTAGGGGACAGGGAGGCCTCATTTACCAGCATTAATTCAGCATCTTTTATAATAATATTAATAATAATAATAATAATAATAATAATAACAACAACAACTATTGCTATTAGTATTAATGACAATGAGAGTAATTAAAGCAATAGGCTAAATAATAATTGAGAATGAGAAAGAATAATAATTACTGTTATTATAGTATAGATAACAGATAATAATTATAATTATTATTATTATATATATATATATATATATATTATAATAATACATTTGGTGTGGACTAACTCAGTTTGATGCTGTTATGACTGCACAGTCTGTTTTAATTTAAGAAGAACAAAACTGTCACTATATAGAATATAGTAAATATAGAAAAGAATATATAAAATATAATACAACATATTTAATATATGTTACATATTATCTGATAATACTAATGGTTGTAAATCCATTTTTAAATTGAACTTGAATGATAAACAGTTTGTGTTGTTGACACCCTGCTGCTCCTCAGGTCGCTCACAGAATACAAACTGCAGCTGAAGACATTTCATTATATATATATATATATTATTTCATAATTAGTGATCAGTCTTCAGCTTTCATTCTTATAGATTTATAAATTACAGAAACACACAAAAATATAAAAGAGGAACATTAATACAATTATTCAGCTTTGAAAACAGCAGTATGTTTTTAATACATGTTTAATATGTTTAATATATTTAATGTGTGTAATGTGTTTAACGTGTTTAATGTGTTGAACATGTTTAACGTGTTGAGTGTGTTGAATGTGTTGAATGTGTTGAATGTGTTTAATGTCTTTAACATGTTTAATGTGTTTAACGTGTTTAACGTGTTTAATGTCTTTAACGTGTTTAACGTGTTGAACGGGTTTAACGTGTTGAATATGTTTAATGTGTTTAACGTGTTGAATGTGTTTAACGTGTTGAATGTGTTTAATGTGTTTAATGTCTTTAACGTGTTTAATGTCTTTAACGTGTTTAATGTCTTTAACGTGTTTAACGTTTTGAACGGGTTTAACGTGTTGAATGTGTTTAATGTGTTTAATGTCTTTAACATGTTTAATGTCTTTAACGTGTTTAATGTCTTTAACGTGTTTAACGTGTTGAATGGGTTTAACGTGTTGAATATGTTTAATGTGTTTAACGTGTTGAATGTGTTGAATGTGTTGAATGTGTTTAATGTCTTTCACGTGTTTAATGTCTTTAACGTGTTTAATGTCTTTAACGTGTTGAACGGGTTCAATGTGTTTAATGTCTTTAACGTGTTTAATGTCTTTAACGTGTTTAATGTCTTTAACGTGTTTAATGTGTTGAACGGGTTTAACGTGTTGAATGTGTTTAATGTGTTTAACGTGTTGAATGTGTTTAACATGTTTAATGTCTTTAACGTGTTTAATGTCTTTAACGTGTTTAACGTGTTGAACGGGTTTAACGTGTTGAATGTGTTTAATGTGTTTAACGTGTTGAATGTGTTTAACGTGTTTAATGTGTTTAATGTCTTTCATGTGTTGAACGGGTTTAACGTGTTGAATGTGTTTAATGTCTTTAACATGTTTAATGTCTTTAACGTGTTTAATGTCTTTAACGTGTTTAACGTGTTGAACGGGTTTAACGTGTTGAATGTGTTTAATGTGTTTAACGTGTTGAATGTGTTTAACGTGTTTAATGTGTTTAATGTCTTTCACGTGTTTAATGTCTTTAACGTGTTTAATGTCTTTAACGTGTTGAACGGGTTCAATGTGTTTAATGTCTTTAACGTGTTTAATGTCTTTAACGTGTTTAATGTCTTTAACGTGTTTAACATGTTTAATGTCTTTAACGTGTTTAACGTGTTGAACGGGTTTAACGTGTTGAATGTGTTTAATGTGTTTAACGTGTTGAATGTGTTTAACGTGTTGAATGTGTTTAATGTGTTTAACGTGTTTAACGTGTTTAATGTGTTTAATGTGTTGAATGTGTTTAACGTGTTTAATGTGTTTAATGTGTTGAATGTGTTTAACGTGTTTAATGTGTTTAATGTGTTGAACGTGTTTAATGTGTTTAATGTGTTGAATGTGTTTAACGTGTTAAATGTGTTTAACGTGTTTAACGTGTTTAATGTGTTTAATGTGTTTAATGTGTTGAATGTGTTTAACGTGTTAAATGTGTTTAATGTGTTTAACGTGTTTAATGTGTTTAATGTGTTTAATGTGTTGAATGTGTTTAACGTGTTTAATGTGTTTAACGTGTTTAACATGTTTAATGTCTTTAACATGTTTAACGTGTTGAACGGGTTTAACGTGTTGAATGTGTTTAATGTGTTTAACGTGTTGAATGTGTTTAACGTGTTGAATGTGTTTAATGTGTTTAACGTGTTTAACGTGTTTAATGTGTTTAATGTGTTGAATGTGTTTAACGTGTTTAATGTCTTTAACGTGTTTAATGTGTTTAATGTGTTGAATGTGTTTAACGTGTTTAATGTGTTTAATGTGTTGAATGTGTTTAACGTGTTAAATGTGTTTAACGTGTTTAATGTGTTTAATGTATTGAATGTGTTTAACGTGTTAAATGTGTTTAACGTGTTTAATGTGTTTAACGTGTTTAACGTGTTGAATGTGTTTAACGTGTTAAATGTGTTTAACGTGTTTAACGTGTTGAATGTGTTTCATATGAACGGGCCACAGTTTGAGAGACAAGCAGGCTTTGCATGGTGTTTTCATAAACGTGTTGTGAGCAGTTCTGACAGGATGAAGAACAGGAGGAATGCTTCAGTAAAGAGCTTCTTTAGTTGAATCTTTTCATCACTGATGTTCATGACTTGATATTAACTCTACATGATCTCCATCATTCTGTGATTCTCAGACAGTTCAGTATTTACTTCACGAGTTTTAGAACCATTTAGTATCACTGTCACTTCAGTTCAGTGTGTCTGCTTCAATAATATAATATTAATAATATTAATATTATTGTATCATAAAGTAATCCCCGTTAATGTTGCAGTTATTAGTTACTTTGCAGATTTTACATATAAACTACAGTGTGTGTGCAGTTTAAATTATGATAAATTAATCTGACTTGGTCCTGCAACATCACACAACCAAACAAATTAACATTATTAATGACTATTATTAGTGCTGTCAATACTTCAGTACTTTTCCTTCTCTAAGATTTGAATCATTTCAGTCCAACAGTTTGGAGAAGGACATGCGTCCACTGAGCTGGGACATCCTCTCTCCCCTGAAACATTTTCTGTGGTCATTTTTTATTCTGCCTTTTTCTAAAAACCTTCAGTCAGAAGATTTCTGCAGAATTGATTGTTTAGATTGAGTTGCTCAGCAGGAACATTTAATCTGCAGCTCTTTGTGGGTCAGATTTATAAGTTCTATTCATACATATCAGTATGATAATGAGACACTCAGACTTTAAACATGTCCTCTTATCTATATATATGGATATATATACCATGTACCCTAGATATATACACACATATATACACACATATATATATATATATATACACCTAGATATATACAAACACACATATATATATATATATATATATATAACTATGACTATATATATGTACACCTAGATATATAGGTATATCTATCTATCTATCTATCTATCTATCTATCTATCTATCTATCTATCTATCTATCTATCTATCTATCTATCTATCTATCTATCTATCTATCTATCTATCTATCTATCTATCTATCTATCTATCTATCTATCTATCTATCTATCCATCCATCCATCCATCCATCCATCCATCCATCCATCCATCCATCCATCCATCCATCCATCCATCCATCCATCCCTCCCTCTCTCTCTCCCTTCCTCTCTCCCTCTCTCCCTGTCTGTCTGTCTGTCTGTCTGTCTGTCTGTCTATCTATCTATCTATCTATCTATCTATCTATCTATCTATCTATCTATCTATCTATCTATCTATCTATCTATCTATCTATCTATCTATCTATCTATCTATCTATCTATTTATCGCCCTCTCTCTCTCTATCTCTCTCTATCTATCTATCTACACTAGATTACACCACGTTATAACACGTTACACCACGTTACTACACGTTACAACACGTTACAAAACATTACAACACGTTACACCACGTTACAACACGTTACACAACATTACAACACCTTGCACAACGTTACAACACGTTACACCAAGTTGCTACACGTCATACAACGTTACAACACGTTACACCAAGTTACACCACGTTACAACACGTTGCAACACGTTAAACCAAGTTACACCAAGTTACACCACGTTACAACACGTTACACAACATTACAACACGTTACACAACGTTACAACACGTTACGACACGTTACAACACGTTACACCAAGTTACACCACGTTACAACACGTTACACCACGTTACAACAGGTTACAACACGTTACAACATGTTACAACACGTTACAACACGTTACACCTAGTTACACCACGTTACAACACGTTACAACACGTTACACCCAGTTACACCACGTTACAACACATTACACCAAGTTACACCACGTTACAACACGTTACAACATGTTACCCCAAGTTACACCACGTTACAACACGTTACAACACGTTACACCAAGTCACACCACGTTACAACATGTTACAACATGTTACAACACATTACAACACGTTACACCAAGTTACACCAAGTTACACCACGTTACAACACGTTACACCAAGGTACACCACGTTACATGTTACAACATGTTACAACACGTTACACCAAGTTACACCAAGTTACACCACGTTACAACACGTTACACCACGTTACAACAGGTTACAACAGGTTACAACACGTTACAACACGTTACATCAAGTTACACCACGTTACAACACGTTACACCACGTTGCAACAGGTTACAACACGTTACAACACGTTACACCAAGTTACAACACGTTACAACACGTTACACCTAGTTACACCACGTTGCAACACGTTACACCATGTTACAACACGTTACAACACGTTGCACCAAGTTACACCACGTTACCACACGTTACAACACGTTACACCAAGTTACACCACGTTACAACATGTTACACCATGTTACAACACGTTACACCATGTTACAACACGTTACACCATGTTACAACACGTTACAACATGTTACACCAAGTTACACCACGTTACAACACGTTACACCATGTTACAACACGTTACACAACATTACAACACGCTACAACACGTTACAACACGTTACACCACGTTACAACAGGTTACAACACGTTACAACATGTTACACCAAGTTACACCACGTTACAACATGTTACACCAAGTTACAACACGTTACAACACGTTACAACACGTTACATCATGTTACACCAAGTTACACCACGTTACAACATGTTACACCAAGTTACAACACGTTACAACACGTTACAACACGCTACATCATGTTACACCAAGTTACACCACGTTACAACACGTTACACCAAGTTACACCACGTTACACCACGTTACAACACGTTACACCAAGTTACACCACGTTACAACACGTTGCAACACGTTACACCAAGTTACACCACGTTGCAACACGTTACACCAAGTTACACCACGTTACAACATGTTACACCAAGTTACAACACGTTACAACACGTTACAACACGTTACATCATGTTACACCACGTTACAACACGTTACACCAAGTTACACCACGTTACACCACGTTACAACACGTTACACCAAGTTACACCACGTTACAACACGTTGCAACACGTTACACCAAGTTACACCACGTTGCAACACGTTACACCAAGTTACACCACGTTACAACACGTTGCAACACGTTACACCAAGTTACACCACGTTGCAACACGTTACACCAAGTTACACCACGTTACACCACGTTACAACACGTTACACCAAGTTACACCACGTTACAACACGTTGCAACACGTTACACCAAGTTACACCACGTTGCAACACGTTACACCAAGTTACACCACGTTACACCACGTTACAACACGTTACACCAAGTTACACCACGTTACAACACGTTGCAACACGTTACACCAAGTTACACCACGTTGCAACACGTTACACCATGTTACAACACGTTACAACACGTTACACCAAGTTACACCACGTTACAACACGTTACACCATGTTACAACACGTTACAACACGTTACACAACATTACAACATGTTACAACACGTTACAACACGTTACAACACGTTACAACACTCTACAACACTCTACAACATGCTACAATGCGCTACACCCTTGTTACACGGGCTTCGTGTTTAAAATTTGCACAGTATTTTAGGTGTAAAAATGCCCCTACTCATGATATTAAACAAAATATTTTAGGAAAGCTCAAAGCACAATTTTCCCGTGCAGATTACTCAGGATAAAGACAACAAAACAATCTTTGAAATTATTTTTTATTTATTCTTGAGTGAGTTTAACCTTCATCTTTGAATGAAGGTGTGTTTGTGTCGATCGCCTAAACATATTTGAATTCATGTTTCCTCTGATATATTTAGTGAGAAATAGTTTTAATAACTGTTTCTCCACAGGTTGAATCAAAGAGTTTCTGGGAGTTTAAAGAACAGTAAAATGTTTGAGTGCTGTTTGTGTCGCCTCCACATTTTGAGAGTTCTCATCATAACCTCGACGCTGTGAAGGTCGGCAGTGTTGGAGTCAGGACGTAGTCGAGTTTCACTTTTCACCACAAAACCTCGTGAAAAATCCCAGCAATGCTCAAACACGGCCTGCACAGTTACAACCCTCATGTTCCGAGTTGAAGTTTTATTTCTGCATGTTTTCGATGGAGAGTCAGTGTTTGTCTCTGAGCGTCTCCCTGCATCTGTCTCTGCAGGTCTAGGGGACGGATGGGGACAGACGTCCAGATTCAGTCCTCTGGATGGCATGGCCAAAGAACTGGGCGCACACCTTCTACAGGTCAGCGTTCTGTCATCTTTCATGTTTTATCATGTTTTAAGGTGATGCCTCGTGATAAATGAGCTGATGTATGAAGTGCTTTGTTTTGAGAGGAGGAAGAAGAAATTAATCTGGCTTTACATCTAAATGTTAATTCATTAATTAAATTCAATCTGACATTTGTATTTTACACCACGTCAATAGTTGTGTGTCTAATATTAAAAGGTAATCAATGGAAATAATATAATAACATCAATAATAACAGTAAGGTTTACTACCAGGTTCTTTAATATTTTTCCACTGTGATTACAAGCTGCAACATTTTCAGATATTTCAGACATTCACACGATGAAGTGCTGCTCATGTTGTTACCAATTTTCTGTTAAATGCATCCAGAGAACAACTCATGACAAGGATAGAAGTTGTGTTCAGTTTTCACTCTGCAGTGGAAACTCGTTTAATACCGTAACATCCAGTCGAGCTGCAGAGTTCTGGTCCAATAATGAACGAGTCCGGATGCAGACTGTTGGATCTGGTACATAAATCAGATCCTCTGATATTTTACACACGGTTACTGGTACCTGGTTCATACAATGAACACTCTGTCTGTAAACTTAGAATCAGTAGAATTCATGTGAATGTTAATTTATGTTAATTTTTAACAGTGAATATTATTACTTATCAAGCAGACTGATAACCACAACAAAAATAAAAGTCCGTAAGAGTTAAAAAATAGAAAGTGTGTCCATTTTGACCCGCTGCATCAGAGACACACTGTTAGATCATATCTGCACACTTTACATTAGTTTGTACTCTCATTAAATCTCACACAGAATGTGTGCTAACATACAAACTACTGAGATTCCTGACGGTGATGGAGGCGACTGGCTGCATCTAAACAAATAAATGTTTCTGATGTTTGAGGTCAACAATGTTAGAATCATCTCCTACAGATTGTTTTCATAAGTAGCCTTTTTCCTTTCACAAATAATGTTTAATTTACTGTTAGGATTATACTGTATATGATTATGTATCTGATTATGTACATGATACGATATGGTATATATTCAACAGATCATCTAAATGTTGCCTCAGTATTTTTCAGTTTAATATTCATCAATAAATCTGCTATTCACAGATAAATGAGGAAATATAAGAAATAAGTTGATTCGGTCGTAGAAACATATTTTACGTCGACATGCATCATCAGAGCGAAGAGTAAACAACACGAGCAGCGCTGAGTGTGCATTTATGAACAGGAAGTGAAGAGAAAGTGACACTGAGCTGCTGTTTGTTCACCAGGAGGCTGTCAGATTCATAAAGACACCGTTCAATACTCAGGTTACAGTCACTAAGACTATATCATTTATTCATTTTAAAATATGTAACTAAAGACATATATGACACAGATTATTTTTCATGATAATAAGAGGCATAATAGAAATAAATAATACAAAACTGTACCAAACTAAACTTTGAATGAAGAATGGCTTTGTTAGAATAAAGTTGTGAGAGGCAGGGCTTAAAACTTTGAGGCTCCTTCTGAGCTCATAACGTTATAAAAATATAAAATTAATGAATGTGTCTCTGCTCCCTCAGACTCTGGATGGCTTCGTGTTTGTCGTTGCCTCTGATGGTAAAATCATGTACATCTCCGAAACAGCATCAGTCCACCTCGGCCTGTCGCAGGTGAGACGCTCCTCCACCTGGTCCGGGGCAGTGCAAAACATGGCACATGGCACATGGCACATGGATTATGAATTGTGGCACATGGAACATGGAACATGGCACATGGAACATGGCACATGGATTATGGCACATGGAACATGGAACATGGCACATGGATTATGGATTATGGCACATGGAACATGGCACATGGCACATGGAACATGGCACATGGCACATGGAACATGGCACATGGAACATGGCACATGGAACATGGCACATGGCACATGGAACATGGCACATGGAACGTGGCACATGGCACGTGGCACGTGGAACATGGCACGTGGCACATGGCACGTGGCACATGGCATGTGGAACATGGAGGTCGCAGTAGAATCACGTTGTCTGTCCTGTCTGGTGATGTGATCAGTTTGTGTGTTGGTTGTGCTGCTCTCATGCTGTAACTGTGTGCTGCAGGTGGAGCTGACAGGAAACAGTATATTTGAGTACATCCACCCTTCAGACCACGATGAGATGACAGCAGTGCTGGCTCTTCGCCAGCCTCCCCACCCCCACTTCTCTCCAGGTACTTCAGGACCCTCGGGGTCCAGGCTAAGAGTTGATCTTTTCTTTTTATTTTATGGTCTGATATGACCAGTTCTAATGTAAGAATCTGTAGAAATAAAAGAGACACAGCGCTGATTTCTATCATATTTACAAAGCAGAGTCTCACGTGTATGTGTACCTGTTGTTTACATTTAGTATATCACATTTCTTCTCAGCTAACTCTGCTGTGGTCTGCAGGATGTGAGAGGAGGTGAAATGTAACACCAGCTTTAGATGACGAGTCTCTGGGATCAGATGGTGAAGTCTGACATAGTGATGTCATAATCTGATGACATAGATATTCATGATATATTATTCATTATAGTTCACCATGAAGAGTATTGTTGGACTTCATATCTTCAGGGGGATATTAAGGCCTCCATCCTCATCAATAAACAGGAAGCAGTTTTTTACAGTGTTGCATGTAAACTAGTTTGGATCATACAGTATTTGTCCAGTTGGAGACATCTCCATAATTAATCATCCAGCTTCTGTATGTGAGATAACCCACCGTGTTACAGGTGCAATATTTCTAACTACTGATCCCGGCTGTGTTTGTAACTGTTGGATCTCTCCTGCTCTGTCTTACTGCACACACAGGTCACCTCTGCTGGGTGACATGTTAACTTACACTGGTCGCTAAAACATCTGAATTAACTGGAGGATGAAGAAATGCTGGTGGAAACTGTTTAGTGGAAACACAGGAAATCATGTAACACGTCCTGCCTATGTTTGTGGACAGAGTACGAACTGGAGCGCTCCTTCTTCCTGAGGATGAAGTGTGTTCTGGCTAAAAGAAATGCAGGACTGACGTGTGGAGGATATAAGGTAAGATCACGTTGTTCCCACACAGACGAGAGTACATGAGGTCCATCCAGGCCAACTTCATTGATCTTAGAGAAGGCCTGATGATGCTTCCTGTGATGTCTACCCGCATGTGGAAAATGAGCAAAATGTTTAAAAGGTAATTTAAATAGAGCTGCTGTGACATTAACTAACAGCCACTCGTGTGTGTGTGGTGTGATCCAGTGGAACATGTGAGAGACTCAGATATTCATGGGAGAAAGTGGAGCAGCGCTGCAGGATGGATGTAAACAATCAGTGTGTCGCTGCTCTGCATGTGCTGCTCCGTCATTATAAACATGTTGTTGGTGAACTCAGACTGAAATGAATGAATCAGCCCTTTAGGATTTCACCCTATCTGTTTGTTTGTTTGTTTGTTGTGATCTTTGTTTGTTTGTTGATGTTTACGTGTTTGTTTTGATGTTGTGATTTTTGTTTTGTTTGTTTTGATGTTTGTTTTTGCAACAGCTTTTCTCTGTTTAAGTAATTTATTTGCAGTAAAATTGCAGGAATTGATCAAAATTGGAAGCTGATGAAAATAAGTAATTTTTTGGAGCTGCTGTTTAATAGAGAAATGGTCTCATCTAAATAATACACATGCTGCACATCACAGAAATGTGGAATCAGCAGACACACTTCAGTCTGTCTGTTTTTCCGGTCAAACGTCATGTGGTCTGTTTTGATGATGAGGAGAAGATGAAGAGCTGCTGACTGCAGATGAGGAGTCGTTTTTGTTGATGAAGCAGGTTTAGTTGGAAAGTCTGACTGTGTGCTGTGATATCTTCAGCAGACCTCCTACTGAGGGATTCACTGCACACACATCGCAGGAGGTTCCAGCTGTTGGTTGAATTTATGTTGATACAGACGATACTGTAAAGTATTCATCTTTACCGGCTCAATATTAACTGCAGCTGAACGTACCAGCATCAACCAGGACGTTACAACTCAACATATCAGTGCAGGATGGCTTTGAGTTTATGTACTGAACGCTGATAAACAACTTCTTCCATGATATGATCCATATGTATGTTTATACAGCAGCTGTGTAACTTTGATTAGACGTGTAATGAATCACAGGCAGGATGTCCAGCCAGCTCATCACCCGTAAGAACATTATTCTGGCATTGTGCCTTTATTGGATCGTTGACAGAACATCAAGGAAGGACAGAAAGACAGAGGAGTGGGACCCTAACTGAGTTTGGACCAGAACATCCTCTGTCCTCCTGCTGTCCTCTGTCTTCTGTCCTCCCTCTGTTCAGGAGAAGCTCAGATTGTCACCAAAATGAAAACAGCTGGTCCACTGAGCCTGCTCAGTTCAGGCTAACACACTGTCGCTAACTCCGGGGCCAGCATTCATTTTAATCAGCATGTGGAAACTTTGCTTTGGTCCTAAAGGTGTTTTAATATTTATTCACTGACAAACAGCCTGAGCTGTCCTCTACGTCCACACTGCACCTGTCTAAAAGACATAAAGGCCTGGATGACCAGAAACTTCCTGCTTCTAAATTCAGACAAAACAGAAGTTCTTGTACTTGGTCCTAAACACCTCAGAAACTCTTTCTGTGATCACTTAGTTACTCTAGATGACGTTGTTTTGGCCTCCAGCAAAACTGTGAGGAACCTTGGAGTCATCTTTGATGAGGATTTGTCCTTTAGACACCATATAAAGCAAATCTCCAGAACTGCCTTCTTTCATCTACGTAATATTAATAAAATCAGGAAAATCCTTCCTCAGCGTGACGCAGAAAAACTCATTCATGCGTTTGTTACTTCTAGACTAGATTATTGTAATTCCTTGTTGTTAGGATGTCCAAATTACTCATTAAAAACCTGCAGCTGATCCAAAATGCTGCAGCAAGAGTACTGACGGGATTTAACAAGAGAGATCATATTTCTCCAGTTTTAGTTTCTCTTCACTGACTTCCTGTGAAATCAAGAATAGAATTTAAAGTTCTCTTGATGACTTACAAAGCCCTACATGACCAGGCTCCATCATATCTTAGAGATCTTATAGAACCATATAATCCTAGCAGAGCACTTCTCTCTCAGTACGCTGGTCTACTTGTGGTTCCTCGAGTTTCCAGAAGTAGAACGGGAGGCGGAGCTTCAGTTTTCAAGCTCCTCCCCTGTGGAACCAGCTCCCAGTTTGTGTTGGAGGGGCAGAAACCCTCTCCAGCTTTAAGATTAGGTAGGTAGGTAGGTATTTACTTTATTAATCCCCGAGGGGAAATGTTTTCGCTACAGCAGCATACAGAAGCAATAAGATAATAATAGAAATAATAGAATAAAATAATAGAATAGAATAGAATAATAGAAAAGCAATAAAATAGCAGTAAATAGCAGTAAAACATATAAAATATAAAATGCACAGTATATACAGTACATTATATATCTATATACATTATATACAAACAAACCCAAGAAACACAGTCAACATATATATATATATATATATATATATATATATATATATATATATACAGTACAGTATATATCTATATATATTATATACAAACAAACCAAGAAACACAGTCAACAGTGTTATTGTACTGTGATGGGTTTTGCCAGAGGTGAGTTATTGTACAGTCTTATTGCAGTGGGCAGGAATGATCTCCTGTATCTGTCCTTGTGACAGCAGCTGGAGGAATCTTTTAGAGAACGTCCTCCTCTGTCCCTGCAGCAGGTGGTTGAGAGGGTGGACAGGATTATCCAATATGGACAATAGTTTGTTCAGCGTCCTCCTCTCCACCACCTTTTCCAGACTGTCCAGTTTGTAGCCGATGATGGAGCCGGCCTTCTTAACTAGTTTGTTAAGTCTGTTGGTGTCTCCGGCTCCAATGCTGCTCCTCCAGCAGACCACAGCGAAGTACAGTTCACTGGCCACAACAGATGGTAGAACATCTCCAACATCTCGCTGCACACATTGAAGGATCGAAGTTTCCTCAAGAAAAAGAGTCGACTCATCACCTTCTTGAAGACAGCATTGATGTTGGTCTTCCAGTTCAGTCTGTTGTCATGGAGACACCAGGTACTTGTACTCCTCAACCATGTCCACCTCCTCTCCCAGAACTCTCAGCGGTTGTGGAGCCGTCGTCTTCCTCCTGAAGTCGACCACCATCTCTCTGGTCTTGGCTACGTTCAGGAGGAGGTGATTCCTTCCCGCCCACTCCACAAAGTCCTCCACTACTGCCGTGTACTCCTCCTCCCGTCCATCCCTTATACATCCAACCACTGCAGTCATCAGAGAACTTCTGCAGATGTCTTGACTCTGAGTTGTTCTGGAAGTCAGTTGTGTATAAGGTGAACAGGAAGGAGACAGAACAGTTCCCCGAGGAGCTCCAGTACCACTGACCACCGTATCAGACAGCACACTGCCCAGACGGACAAACTGTGGTCTGCCTGTCAGGTAGTCATTGATCCAGGAGACGGTGGACGTGTCCACCCCCCTCCACCCCCCCACCACCCGCACCACCCGCAGCTTCTCACTCAGCAGCAGTGGTTGGATGGTGTTAAATGCACTGGAGAAATCAAAGAAGGTGATTCTCACAGAGTCATCCAGGTGAGACTGAGCTCGTTGCAGCAGGTAGATGATGGCATCGTCCACTCCCACATGAGGCTGGTACGCAAATTGTAGAGGGTCCAGAGAAGATTTCACCAGCGGCCTGAGGTGGGCCAAGACCAGCCTCTCCAGCACCTTCATCACATGAGATGTGAGGGCAACCGGTCGGTAGTCATTGAGGGCAGATGGAGTCGTTTTCTTGGGGACAGGAACCAGACAGGACGTCTTCCACAGCACCGGGACCTCCTCCTGCTTCAGGCTCAGGTTGAAGAGGTGTTGTAGGACCTCAGCCAGCTGGACGGCGCAGGTCTTCAGGACCCCGGGGCCGATGCCGTCAGGTCCTCAGGACCCTGGGGCCGATGCCGTCAGGTCTTCAGGACCCCGGGGCCGATGCCGTCAGGTCTTCAGGACCCCGGGGCCGATGCCGTCAGTTCCCTGCAGCCTTGCACTGGTGGAGTCTCTCCAGCTGTCTCCTAACCTGGCCAGTCGTCACAGAGAGGGAGGGGGGGTCATGGTGTCGATGGTGGAAGAGCCCTTTGGAGTTGAGGGCTCTGTGTCCATGCAGCTCACCAGGTGGGACAGAGGGGGGAGGGGGGAAGGCAGCAGAGGTGTTTGGGAGGTGTGGTGTGTGGAGGAGACAGATGAGGGCAGTGAACTAAACCTGTTGAAGAAACAGTTGAGCTGATTGTTCCTCTCCAGGTTCCCCCTGATTGTTCCTCTCCAGGTTCCCCCTGATTGTTCCTCTCCAGGTTCCCCCTGGTTGTCTCTCTCTCCCCTTGAACCCAGTAATCTCCTTCATACCGGTCCACACCTCCCTCACGTTGTTCTGCTGGAGTTTGGCCTCCAGCTTCCTCCTGTAGGAGTCCTTGCACTCCCTCATCTTCTCCTTCAGGTCATGCTGAACTCTCCTGAGCTCCTCCCTGTCCCCAGACCTGAAGGCTGCTTTCTTCTTATTAAGAAGAACTTTCAGGTCACTGGTGATTCACGGCTTGTTGTTAGGGAAGCATTTTACAGTCCGGGATGGTACGGTGGAGTGTTCACAGAATTTAATGTATTCTGTGATACAGTCCGTCCTGCTGTTGATGTCCTCCCCATGTGGTCCACACAGCACGTCTCAGTCCGTGGACTCAAAGCAGTCCTGCAGGGCGTCTTTAGCCTCCTGTGTCCACCTCCTCACAGTCCTGGTGGTCACAGGCTGCCTCTGTACCAGGGGGACATACTTTGGAGTCATCAGGACCAGGTTGTGGTCTGATCTACCATGGGGGGGGGGGGGGGGGGGGGGGGCAGTAGTACTGTATGCATCCATGGCATTAGCATACAGGAGGTCCAGAGTTTTATTGTTCCGTGTGGGGCAGTTCACATACTGGTGAAAAGTTGGCAGTACTTTATCCAGACTGGTTTAAGTCTCCAGTAACTAACAAAAATGCACCGGGATGCTGATTCTGAAGTTTAGCCACAGTGGAGTAGATGGTGTCCACTGCTGCCTCTACGTCAGCTGATGGAGGAACGTACACAGCGATTACAATGGCGGACGTGAACTCCCTCAGTAAATAATAAGGGCGCATCCCCACGGCTAGCAGTTCAATGTCCGGGCTACAGAAACGTTCCTTCACACACGTGGTCGGGATTACACCACCTCTCGTTCACATAGACTTCAATCCCTCCACCTTTCTTCTTGCCGCTCTGAACAACATCTCCGTCCCCCCGAACAGTCCTGAAGCCGGGTACGGCCGCGCTGTGGTCCGGGAGATGTGAGTGCAGCCATGTCTCGGTGAAACACATGATGCTGCACTCCCGGTACTCTCTCTGGGTCTTTACCAGCGCCGAGCTCGTCCGTCTTGTTGGCCAACGACCTCACGTTCCCCATTAAGATCTCCGGTACCGCTGGTTTATATTTCCTCCTCTTCGCCTTCAGCTTAGCTCCAGCTCTGCAACCCCGACGTCTTCTCCGAAGTTCAACAGGGATCTCAGGCCTCGCTCCGGGCAGCAGCAGTAGAGGTCTACGCAGCGCGATCAGCTGATCATGAGAGTAAACAATAACAGTGCCCCCAACCAGAAATGTGGAAAAATTAAGGTCCATTACGGACCGTTAACTTAACACACGAGAGAAAGAAAAAAGAACAACTCCGAAGAGGAGAAAGGCTTAAAAAATACTAATAACAACACACTCGGGGAGGAGCTGCTGCAACAGGCTGCCGCTAGCGCGGCGCCATCTTAGACTCAAAATGTTCCTTCTTGATAAAGCCTATAGTTAGGGCTGGCTCAGGTAGACCTGAACTAACCCTTAGTGATGCTGTTATAGGCCGAGGCTGCTGGAGGACCTCGTTACATGCTGAGCTTCTTTTCTTTCCTCCTACTCTTTAACTGACTCATACCTCACCATCTTTTTCTCTCCCATAGTTTCTTCTTATTATCTGTTGTCTCCATTCAGTTTCTTCACTCGTGTAGTTTCTCTTCTTTCTTTTCCAGATGTCCCGTCATGGAGCTGCATGTCTCTGCTCTGTGATTGTCGTCTCCACCAACAGTTCTTCTCTTCTATCTCTATGCTGTCCTTTTCTCTCTCTGCTCTCCTCTCACCCCAACCGGTCGAGGCAGATGCTCCGCCCACCTCTGATCCTGGTTCTGTTAACAGATGCTCCGCCCACCTCTGATCCTGGTTCTGTTAACAGAAGCTCCGCCCACCTCTGATCCTGGTTCTGTTAACAGATGCTCCGCCCACCTCTGATCCTGGTTCTGTTAACAGAAGCTCCGCCCACCTCTGATCCTGGTTCTGTTAACAGATGCTCCGCCCACCTCTGATCCTGGTTCTGTTAACAGAAGCTCCGCCCACCTCTGATCCTGGTTCTGTCGGAGGTTTCTTCCTGTTAAAGGGAGTTTTTCTTCCCTCTGTTGGAGGTTTTTCTCCCTTAAAGAGGAGTTTTTCCCTCCTAGCTTATGTGGGAATTGTTGTATGTTCGGTTTCTCTGAATAATATTGTAAAGTTCTGCTGTAAAGACTTTAATGTGTTAAGTGCCATGAAATAACCTGTGTTGTGATTTGGCGCTATATAAATAAAATTGAATTGAATTGAATTGAATAGATGAAGAAATAATTCTAGTTAACTCAGAGAGCTCAACAGGAGAGAAATGTTCCAAGTTTACATCTGGTCCTACAGTTGCTTTCAGGGCTGCTGTTGCTTAGCAACACATCAGTGATGGTGTCAGGAAGGGTCGGCCCGATTCTCTCCCTGATAGTAAGAATTTTATTAGTACAGAAGTTAATGAAGTCATTACTGCTGAGAGCTGAAGGAATAGAGGGCTCAACAGAACTGGAACTCTTTGTCAGCCTGCTACAGTGATGAAAAGAAACCTGGGGTTGTTCTTGTTTTCCTCTATTAATGATGCATAATATAAAGTTCTGGCCTTACGAAGAGCTTTCTTATATAATATTAGACTCTCCTTCCAGGCAGGTGAAATTCTTCTAAATTAGTGGAACTCCATTTCTTTTCCATCTTTCTAGTCGCTGCCTAGCAGAGCGTAGTTCTGAGTTGTACCATGGAGACAACTTCCTCTGGTTCATGACTCTCTTCTTCAGAGGGGTGACATCATCTAGAGTTGTAGCAGAGATACTGCAGTGTTTTCTACCAGATGATCCACTTGTGTGGGACTAAGATCAACGTAGATGTCTTCCACTGCTTTAACACACGGCATCGAAGAGGATAAACATGTAACTGCTTCCTTAAACTTGGCCACGACATCATCTGACAGACATCTACTGTAGTGGGATTTATTCCACATGCTGTGTAGTCCATTATTGGAACTTCAGATGTTAATAAGAAGTGGTCTGACAAAACAGGGTTTGGAGGAAATACTATTACATTTTCAGTTTCCATCCCATACGACAGAACCAGATGGAGGGTGTGGTTACCACGGTGACGGGTTTATTTACATCCTGAGAAAAGCCTATAGAATCTAATAATGAGCTGAAAGTAGAACTGAGGCTGTCGTTGTCCACGTCAACATGAATGTTAAAGTCTCCCACTATCATCACTTTATCTGAACTCAGCACTAAATCTGATCAAAAGTCAGAGTTCAGTTAGAAACTCTGAATAAGGACCAGGTGGGAGATAAACAACAACAAATACAATCCGTTTCTCTGCTTTCCAGTTTGGGTGAGAGACTAAGAGTCAGACTCTCAAATGATTTATAACTAAGTTTAGGCTTTGGATTAATTGATAAACTTGAGTGGAAGATTGCTGCCACACTTCCTCCTCCTCCTCCTCCTCCTTCTCCTCCTTCTCCTCCTCCTCCTCCTCCTCCTCCTCCTCCTCCTCCTGAATCTCTAGGAATATGATAATGAATATGACTGGGAGGAGTTGCTTCATTAATCCTAACATATTCTTCCTGTTGCAGCCAGGTCTCTGTGAGACAGAGTAAATCAATCTGATGATCAGTTATCAAGTCATTTACTAACAGAGATTTAGACCAGAGAGATCTCATATTTAATAGTTCACTTTTAATTGTCAGATTTATTTGATCCATTAATTTGGTAAGATCCATTTTTATTACATTTGTATTGACAGATCTTTTCTTGAGTTGTTTAAATGTAGGTGGTCTGGGTACAGACACAACCTCTATGGGATGTTGAAGGTTTTGGGTGAGTGACAGCTCTAAAGAAGCTGCAGAGGAGCTGTAAGACTGCAGCTCTGCGTCCTGACCTCAACCCTGGATGTCAGGTTTTAGGGCTGTTAAGAGACATGGCCATGTTTCTAGAAAGAAGAGCTGCACCATCCAAAGTAGGATGGATGCCGTCTCTCCGGATCAGACCAGGTTTTCCCCAGAAAGTATTCCAGTTGTTAATGAAGCCCACGTTGTTAGCGGGACATCACCTCGACAACCAGCGGTGAAGTGAAGACGTACGGCTAAACATATCATCACTGGTCCGGTTAGGAAGGGGTCCAGAGAAAACTACGGAGTCCCACGTTGTTTTTGAAAAGTTGGACACCGATTCCACGTTAACTTTAGTGACCTCCGATTGGCGTAACCGGGTGTCGTTACTGCCGACGTTAATAACAATCTGACTGGATTTATGATTAGCCTTAGTCAGCAGTTTCAGGTTTGAGTCAATGTCGCCTGCTCTGTCCCCGAGAAGACATCTGACTCTGGCCACTGGAAGACATCTGACTTTGGACCCTGGAAGACATCTGACTCTGGACCCTGAAAGACATCTGACTCTGGCCACTGGAAGACATCTGACTCTGGCCCCGGGAAGACATCTGACTCTGGCCCCTGGAAGACATCTGTCTCTGTCCTCTGGTTTCACTAACTTCACATTAAATAGAGTCTCCAATAACCAGAGTTGGTTTCTCAGCGGGTGTTTCGCCGAGTGGGGAAAATCGGTTGGAGACCGAATGACCTCACTCGTGTCCTGCTACTGTCTCCAGGTGATCCACTGCAGCGGCTACCTGAAGGTGCGTCAGTACATGGTGGACATGTCCCTGTACGAGTCCTGCTATCAGACGGTAGGCCTGGTGGCTGTCGGACACTCTCTGCCCCCCAGCGGCATCACTGAGATCAAGCTCCACAGCAACATGTTCATGTTCAGAGCCAGCCTGGACTTCAAGCTCATCTTCCTGGACATGAGGTAGGAGACGGAGCAGGCAGAGGTGAAAACAGGCTGTCATTATGATCCCTGTGTGAAATATAAAACCAGAACAGTCATCTCAAAGATCATTCAAGTACAGATAGGTTTGAGGAATTTGAAATATGTGCATTAAATGAAGCAGCTCTTTTGTAAAGTTGTCGGTGGTGTAAAGTGAACATAATGCTGCATGTGTCTGGTGTGTGCTGGAGTCAGGGTGGCCGAGCTGACGGGCTACGAGCCTCAGGACCTGATCGAGAAGACACTCTACCACCACGTCCACGCCTGCGACATCTTCCATCTGCGCTACGCTCACCACACATGTGAGTCCTCTCAACCTGTAGGGAGACGTCGGTGGGGGAGGATACATGTGGGAGGTGGAAGTCCGGTGACAGATCTGGACTGCTGTTGCCATGGATCCTGTCTGCAACGTCCAAAACAAGAAGTGAAATACTGTAGTTGCATTGCATTGTGGTCGGTCAGTCCAATCATACAGGTGATTCATAGTGAGGGCTGATGGTTGTGTGTGTGTGTGTGTGTGTGTGTGTGTGTGTGTGTGTGTGTGTGTGTGTGTGTGTGTGTGTTTGTGTGTGTGTGCTCCCTGCAGTGCTGGTGAAGGGGCAGGTCACCACCAAGTACTACCGCATGCTGTCCAAGCACGGCGGCTGGGTGTGGGTGCAGAGTTACGCAACAATCGTCCACAACAGCCGCTCCTCCAGACCGCACTGCATCGTCAGCGTCAACTATGTCCTCACGTGAGTCTGCAGCTCCGTCTGGAAGTCTAAATGTGACAGCTCCAGTTCACTGGGTCACAGATGTATGTGTGTGTGTGTGTGTGTGTGTGTGTGTGTGTGTGTGTGTGTGTGTGTGTGTGTGTGTGTGTGTGTGTGTGTGTGTGTGTGTGTGTCTGCAGTGACGTTGAGTGGAAGGAGCTGCAGCTGTCGGAGGACCAAGACGGAGCAAGTAAGGCCGGCCTCAGTCTCACGGCCTCTCAGGACCAACGCAAACAGGTCCGAACCAAAGCAGTCAGGATGAAGACAAGAACCAGAGCTGCTCCCTATCCGGAGGTGGGACGTCCCGTCTTCTACTGGAAACAATACAAAGGAGTCCTTTAAGAACATATGATGGAAAATGTGTTGGAACCATATTATTGGCGGAAATAATCTAAAGCATGTTGCCCACATTAATATCAGAGATCAGGGGAAATGTTTGAGGAAACACAAATACGGAATTTGGTTCTGACCAGACTGTAACATAGAAAGAGGTTTGTTGATTTGTTGATAATCATACTATTTCAGTCTGTTTCAGACTGTTTCAGTCTCTTTCAGTCTCTTTCAGACTGTTTCAGACTGTTTCAGACTGTCTCAAACTTCTTCAGACTGTTCCAGACTGTTTCAGACCGTTTCAGTCAGTTTCAGACTATTTCAGACTGTTTCAAACTGTTTCAAACTGTTTCAGTCTCTTTTAGACTATTTCAAAATGTTTTTAACTGTTCCAGACTGTGTCAGACTTTTTC
Source organism: Embiotoca jacksoni (assembly GCF_022577435.1). NCBI lineage: Eukaryota > Metazoa > Chordata > Actinopteri > Embiotocidae > Embiotoca > Embiotoca jacksoni. The sequence continues at coordinate 449,159 of NW_027185385.1, read as the reverse complement.
AGTCTGTTTACGACTGTTTACGACTGTTTCAGTCACTTTCACACTATGGCAGTCCGTTTCAGACTTTTTCAGACTGTTTCAGTCTGTTTCAAACTGTTTCAGTCTCTTTCAGAATGTTTCAAGCTGTATGTCTGTTTCAGATTTTTTCAGACTGTTTCAAACTGTTTCAGTCAGTTTCAGACTGTTCCATATTTTTTCAAACTGTTTCAGACTGTTCCATATTTTTTCAGACTGTGTCAGTCTTTTTCAAACTGTTTCAGACTGTTCCAGACTCTTTCAGATTGTTTCAGTCTGCTTCACACTGTTTTTGACTGTTCCAGACTGTGTCAGACTTTTTCAGTCTGTTTACGACTGTTTCAAACTGTTTCAATCACTTTCACACTATGGCAGTCCGTTTCAGACTGTTTCATACTGTGTCAGTCATTTTCAAACTGTTTCAGACTGTTTTGATTTTGATTTTTTTTTTAAATTTTGTACACTTTATTAATCCCCGAGGGGAAATGTCTTCACTACAGCAGGGGGGCTCTCAGGGGGGAGCTGCTGCAGCAGGCTGCCACTAGCGCAGCGCCAGGTAACCTGACCTGAGGTGCATGTTTTTGGATGATGGGAGGAAGCCGGAGAACCCGGAGAGAACCCACGCAAGCACAGGGAGAACATGCAAACTCCGCACAGAAAGGCCCAGGACCGGATTCGAACCCGGAACCTTTTTTGCTGTGAGGTGACAGTGCTAACCACTGCACCACCGTGCCGTTCCAGACTCTTTCAGATTGTTTCAGTCTGTTTCACACTGTTTCAAACTGTTTTTAACTGTTCCAGACTGTGTCAGACTTTTTCAGTCTGTTTACGACTGTTTCAAACTGTTTCAGACTGTTTCAGTCACTTTCACACTATGGCAGTCCGTTTCAGACTTTTTCAGACTGTTTCAGTCTCTTTCAGACTGTTTCAAGCTGTATGTCTGTTTCAAACTGTTTCAAACTGTTCCGGACTGTTTCAAATTGTTTCAGTCAGTTTCAGACTGTTTCAAACTGTTTCAGACTGTTCCATACTTTTTCAGACTGTGTCAGTCTTTTTCAAACTGTTTCAGACTGTTCCAGACTCTTTCAGATTGTTTCAGTCTGCTTCACACTGTTTCAAACTGTTTTTGACTGTTCCAGACTGTGTCAGACTTTTTCAGTCTGTTTACGACTGTTTCAGTCAGTTTCAAACTGTATGTCTGTTTCAGACTTTTTCAGACTGTTTCAGACTTTTTCAAACTATTTCAGTCAGTTTCAGACTGTGTCAGTCAGTTTCAAACTGTATGTCTGTTTCAGACTTTTTCAGACTGTTTCAGACTTTTTCAAACTATTTCAGTCAGTTTCAGACTGTGTCAGTCAGTTTCAAACTGTATGTCTGTTTCAGACTTTTTCAGACTGTTTCAGACTTTTTCAAACTGTTTCAGACTTTTTGAAACGGTTTCAAACTATTTCATACTGTTTCAGTCAGTTTCAGACAGTTCCAGACTGTTATCAACTGTTTCAGACTATTTCAGTCAGTTCCAGACTGTTTCAAACTGTTTTTGACTGTTCCAGACTGTGTCAGACTTTTTTGGACTTTTCCAGTCTTTTTCAAACTGTTTCAGACTGTTACAGACTCTTTCAGATTGTTTCAGTCTGCTTCACACTGTTTCAAACTGTTTTTGACTGTTCAAGACTGTGTCAGACTTTTTCAGTCTGTTTACGACTGTTTCAAACTGTTTCAGTCACTTTCAAACTATGGCAGTCCGTTTCAGACTTTTTCAGACTGTTTCAGTCTGTTTCAAACTGTTTCAGTCTCTTTCAGACTGTTTCAAACTGTATGTCTGTTTCAGACTTTTTCAGACTGTTTCAGACAGTTCCAGACTGTTATCAACTGTTTGAGACTATTTCAATCAGTTCCAGACTGTTTCAAACTGTTTCAGACTGTTTCAATCACTTTCACACTATGGCAGTCCGTTTCAGACTGTTTCAAACTGTTTCAGTCAGTTTCATACTGTGTCAGTCATTTTCAAACTGTTTCAGACTGTTTTGATTTTGATTTTTTTTTTGATTTTATACACTTTATTAATCCCCGAGGGGAAATGTCTTCACTACAGCAGGGGGGCTCTCAGGGGGGAGTTGCTGCAGCAGGCTGCCACTAGCGCGGCGCCAGGTAACCTGACCTGAGGTGCATGTTTTTGGATGATGGGAGGAAACCGGAGAACCCGGAAAGAACCCACGCAAGCACAGGGAGAACATGCAAACTCCGCACAGAAAGGCCCAGGACCGGATTCGAACCCGGAACCTTTTTTGCTGTGAGGTGACAGTGCTAACCACTGCACCACCGTGCCGTTCCAGACTCTTTCAGATTGTTTCAGTCTGTTTCACACTGTTTCAAACTGTTTTTAACTGTTCCAGACTGTGTCAGACTTTTTCAGTCTGTTTACGACTGTTTCAAACTGTTTCAGACTGTTTCAGTCACTTTCACACTATGGCAGTCCGTTTCAGACTTTTTCAGACTGTTTCAGTCTCTTTCAGACTGTTTCAAGCTGTATGTCTGTTTCAAACTGTTTCAAACTGTTCCGGACTGTTTCAAATTGTTTCAGTCAGTTTCAGACTGTTTCAAACTGTTTCAGACTGTTCCATACTTTTTCAGACTGTGTCAGTCTTTTTCAAACTGTTTCAGACTGTTCCAGACTCTTTCAGATTGTTTCAGTCTGCTTCACACTGTTTCAAACTGTTTTTGACTGTTCCAGACTGTGTCAGACTTTTTCAGTCTGTTTACGACTGTTTCAGTCAGTTTCAAACTGTATGTCTGTTTCAGACTTTTTCAGACTGTTTCAGACTTTTTCAAACTATTTCAGTCAGTTTCAGACTGTGTCAGTCAGTTTCAAACTGTATGTCTGTTTCAGACTTTTTCAGACTGTTTCAGACTTTTTCAAACTGTTTCAGACTTTTTGAAACGGTTTCAAACTATTTCATACTGTTTCAGTCAGTTTCAGACAGTTCCAGACTGTTATCAACTGTTTCAGACTATTTCAGTCAGTTCCAGACTGTTTCAAACTGTTTTTGACTGTTCCAGACTGTGTCAGATTGTTTCAGTCTGCTTCACACTGTTTCAAACTGTTTTTGACTGTTCAAGACTGTGTCAGACTTTTTCAGTCTGTTTACGACTGTTTCAAACTGTTTCAGTCTCTTTCAGACTGTTTCAAACTGTATGTCTGTTTCAGACTTTTTCAGACTGTTTCAGACAGTTCCAGACTGTTATCAACTGTTTGAGACTATTTCAATCAGTTCCAGACTGTTTCAAACTGTTTCAGACTGTTTCAGTCTTTTTCAGTCTGTTTCAGACTTTTTCAGTCTGTGTCAGACAGTTTCAAACGGTTTCAGATAGTTTCAGAATGTTTCAAACTGCTTCAAACTGTTTCAGTCTTCATCAGACTGTTTCCGTCAGTTTCAGACTGTGTCAGACAGTTTCAGACTGTGTCAGTCAGTTTCAGACTGTTTCAAACTGTTTCAGACTGTTCCAGACTGTTTCAGACTGTTTCAGACTGTCTCAAACTTTTTCAGACTGTTTGAAACTGTTTCAGTCTCTTTCAGACTGTTTCAAACGGTATGTCTGTTTCAGTCTGTTTCAGACTGTTCCAGACTGTTCCAGACTGTTTCAAACTGTATGTCCGTTTCAGACTTTTTCAGTCTGTGTCAGACAGTTTCAAACGGTTTCAGACAGTTTCAGAATGTTTCAAACTGCTTCAAACTGTTTCAGTCTTCATCAGACTGTTTCCGTCAGTTTCAGACTGTTTCAGACTTTTTCAGACTGTTCCAGACTCTTTCAGATTGTTTCAGTCTGTTTCACACTGTTTCAAACTGTTTTTGACTGTTCCAGACTGTGTCAGACTTTTTCAGTCTGTTTACGACTGTTTCAAACTGTTTCAGACAGTTCCAGACTGTTATCAACTGTTTCAGACTATTTCAGTCAGTTCCAGACTGTTTCAAACTGTTTCAGACTGTTTTAAACTATTCATACTGTTTCAAACTGTATGTCTGTTTCAGACTTTTTCAGACTGTTCCAGACTGTGTCAGACTTTTTCAGTCTGTTTACGACTGTTTCAAACTGTTTTAAACTGTTTCATACTGTTTCAAACTGTTTCAGTCAGTTTTAGACTGTGTCAGTCAGTTTCAGACTGTTTCAAACTGTTTCAGACTGTTCCATACTTTTTCAGACTGTGTCAGTCTTTTTCAAACTGTTTCAGACTGTTCCAGACTCTTTCAGATTGTTTCAGTCGGTTTCACACTGTTTCAAACTGTTTTTGACTGTTCCAGACTGTGTCAGACTTTTCAGTCTGTTTACGACTGTTTCAAACTGTTTCAGACTGTTTCAAGACGTTTCAGACTGTTACAAACTGTTTCAGACTGTTTTAAACTGTTTCATACTGTTTCAAACTGTTTCAGTCAGTTTCAGACTGTTTCAAACTGTTTCAGAGTGTTCCATACTTTTTCAGACTGTGTCAGTCTTTTTCAAATTGTTTCAAACTGTTCCAGACTGTTTCAGTCAGTTTCAGACTGTGTCAGTCTGTTTACGACTGTTTCAAACTGTTTTAAACTGTTTCATACTGTTTCAAACTGTTTCAGTCAGTTTCAGACTGTTTCAAACTGTTTCAGAGTGTTCCATACTTTTTCAGTCAGTTTCAGACTTTTTCAAATTGTTTCAAACTGTTCCAGACTGTTTCAGACTGTTCCAAACTGTTTCAGACTGTTTTAAACTGTTTCATACTGTTTCAAACTGTTTCAGTCAGTTTCAGACTGTCAGTCTGTTTACAACTGTTTCAAACTGTTTTAAACGGTTTCATACTGTTTCAAACTGTTTCAGTCAGTTTCAGACTGTGTCAGTCAGTTTCAGACTGTTTCAAACGGTTTCAGACTGTTCCATACTTTTTCAGACTGTGTCAGTCTTTTTCAAACTGTTTCAGACTCTTTCAGATTGTTTCAGTCGGTTTCACACTGTTTCAAACTGTTTTTGACTGTTCCAGACTGTGTCCGACTTTTTCAGTCTGTTTACGACTGTTTCAAACTGTTTCAGACTGTTTCAAGACGTTTCAGACTGTTTTCAGTCAGTTTCAGATGGTTTCAGTCAGTTTCAGACTTTTTCAAACTGTTTCAAACTGTTCCAGACTGTTTCAGACTGTTCCAAACTGTTCCATACTGTTTCAAACTGTTTCAGTCAGTTTCAGACTGTTTCAGTCAGTTTCAGACTGTTTCAAACTGTTTCAGAGTGTTCCAGACTTTTTCAGATTGTTTTTATCTGTTTCAGTCTCTTTCAGACTGTTTCAAGCTGTATGTCTATTTCAGACTTTTTCAAACTGTTTCAGACTGTTCCAGACTTTTTCAGACTGTCAGTCAGTTTCAGATTGTTTCAAACTTTTTCAGTCAGCTTCTCACTTTGTCAGTCTGTTTCAGACTTTTTCAAACTGTTTCAAACTGTTCCAGACTGTCTCAAACTTTTTCAGATTGTTTTAATCTGTTTCAGACTTTTTGAAACGGTTTCAAACTATTTCATACTGTTTCAGTCAGTTTCAGACTGTTTCAAACTGTTTCAGAGTGTTCCAGACTTTTTCAGATTGTTTTTATCTGTTTCAGTCTCTTTCAGACTGTTTCAAGCTGTATGTCTGTTTCAGACTTTTTCAAACTGTTTCAGACTGTTCCAGACTTTTTCAGACTGTCAGTCAGTTTCAGACTGTTTCAAACTTTTTCAGTCAGCTTCTCACTTTGTCAGTCTGTTTCAGACTTTTTCAAACTGTTTCAAACTGTTCCAGACTGTCTCAAACTTTTTCAGATTGTTTTAATCTGTTTCAGACTTTTTGAAACGGTTTCAAACTATTTCATACTGTTTCAAACTGTGTCAGTCAGTTTCAGACTGTTTCAAACAGTTTCAGTGACTTTCAAACTGTTTCAGACTGTTTCAGACTGTTTCAAACTGTTTCAGACTGTTTTAAACTGTTTCATACTGTTTCAAACTGTATGTCTGTTTCAGACTTTTTCAGACTGTTCCAGACTGTGTCCGACTTTTTCAGTCTGTTTACGACTGTTTCAAACTGTTTCAGACTGTTTCAAGACGTTTCAGACTGTTTTCAGTCAGTTTCAGATGGTTTCAGTCAGTTTCAGACTTTTTCAAATTGTTTCAAACTGTTCCAGACTGTTTCAGACTGTTCCAAACTGTTTCAGACTGTTTTAAACTGTTTCATACTGTTTCAGTCAGTTTCAGACTGTCAGTCTGTTTACGACTGTTTCAAACTGTTTTAAGCTGTTTCATACTGTTTCAAACTGTTTCAGTCAGTTTCAGACTGTGTCAGTCAGTTTCAGACTGTTTCAAACTGTTTCAGACTGTTCCAGACTCTTTCAGATTGTTTCAGTCGGTTTCACACTGTTTCAAACTGTTTTTGACTGTTCCAGACTGTGTCCGACTTTTTCAGTCTGTTTACGACTGTTTCAAACTGTTTCAGACTGTTTCAAGACGTTTCAGACTGTTTTCAGTCAGTTTCAGATGGTTTCAGTCAGTTTCAGACTTTTTCAAACTGTTTCAAACTGTTCCAGACTGTCTCAAACTTTTTCAGATTGTTTTAATCTGTTTCAGACTTTTTGAAACGGTTTCAAACTATTTCATACTGTTTCAAACTGTTTCAGTCAGTTTCAGACTGTGTCAGTCAGTTTCAGACTGTTTCAAACAGTTTCAGACTGTTTCAAGACGTTTCAGACTGTTTTCAGTCAGTTTCAGATGGTTTCAGTCAGTTTCAGACTTTTTCAAACTGTTTCAAACTGTTTCAGACTTTTTCAAACTGTTTCAAACTGTTCCAGACTGTCTCAAACTTTTTCAGACTGTTTTAAACTGTTTCATACTGTTTCAAACTGTATGTCTGTTTCAGACTTTTTCAGACTGTTCCAGACTGTGTCAGACTTTTTCAGTCTGTTTACGACTGTTTCAAACTGTTTTAAACTGTTTCATACTGTTTCAAACTGTTTCAGTCAGTTTCAGACTGTCAGTCAGTTTCAGACTGTTTCAAACTGTTTCAGACTGTTCCATACTTTTTCAGACTGTGTCAGTCTTTTTCAAACTGTTTCAGACTGTTCCAGACTCTTTCAGATGGTTTCAGTCAGTTTCAAACTTTTTCAAATTGTTTCAAACTGTTCCAGACTGTTTCAAACTGTTCCAGACTGTTTCAAACTGTTTTAAACTGTTTCATACTGTTTCAAACTGTTTCAGTCAGTTTCAGACTGTCAGTCAGTTTCAGACTGTTTCAAACTGTTTCAGACTGTTCCATACTTTTTCAGACTGTGTCAGTCTTTTTCAAACTGTTTCAGACTGTTCCAGACTCTTTCAGATGGTTTCAGTCAGTTTCAAACTTTTTCAAATTGTTTCAAACTGTTCCAGACTGTTTCAAACTGTTTCAGACTGTTCCAGACTCTTTCAGATGGTTTCAGTCAGTTTCAAACTTTTTCAAATTGTTTCAAACTGTTCCAGACTGTTTCAGACTGTTCCAAACTGTTTCAAACTGTTCCAGACTGTTTCAGACTGTTCCAAACTGTTTCAAACTGTTCCAGACTGTTTCAGACTGTTCCAAACTGTTTCAGACTGTTTTAAACTGTTTCATACTGTTTCAAACTGTTTCAGTCAGTTTCAGACTGTGTCAGTCAGTTTCAGACTGTTTCAAACTGTTTCAGAGTGTTCCATACTTTTTCAGACTGTCAGTCTTTTTCAAACTGTTTCAGACTGTTCCAGACTTTTTCAGATTGTTTTTATCTGTTTCAGTCTCTTTCAGACTGTTTCAAGCTGTATGTCTGTTTCAGACTTTTTCAAACTGTTTCAGACTGTTCCAGACTTTTTCAGACTGTCAGTTAGTTTCAGATTGTTTCAAACTTTTTCAGTCAGTTTCACACTCTGTCAGTCAGTTTCCGACTGTTTCAAACTGTTTCAGACTGTTCCAGACTGTTTCAGACTGTTTCAGTCATTTTCAGACTGTTTCAAACTGTTTCAGTCTGTTTCAGACTGTTTCAGACTTTTTCAGTCAGTTTCAGACTGTTCCAGACAGTGTCAGACTGTTTCAAACTGTTTCAGTCTTTTTCAGTCTGTTTCAGTCAGTTTCAAACTGTTTCAAACTTTGAGACTGTTTCAGACAGTTTCAAACTGTTTCAGACTGTTTCAGACTTTTTCTGTCCGTTTCAGAATTTTTCTGTCAGTTTCAGACTGTTTCAATCTGTTTCAAACTTTTTCAGACTGTTTCATTCTTTTTCAGTCAGTTTCAGTCAGTTTCAAACTGTTTCAACATGTTTCAGACTGTTTCAAACTTTTTCAAACTGTTTCAATTCATCATGAATATGATTATTATTATTATTTAGAACAGCTGCTTCTTTCTGGGTTTGGTCAGTGAAGGTGAAGTGAGATGTAGTCACTGACTGCCTGAATGTTTTCAGAGTGTTTTAATAATTCTGAGTTGATCTCTCGGTGAAGTGACGTGATGTGTTCAATGTTTCACGGTGAACAACAACCTGAACATTATCTGGTGACTGTTCCTTTAATAGTCAGACTGCTGTAAACAGAAGCAACGCTTTGAAACAGTAACCGTGTCTCTGTTATGGACAGCAGGCGTCCTCTGTCCTCCTCCAGCTGGACTGCTCCAGCTGCCCCCCCCAGACGGGGCTGTGGAGGGACAGACCGCCGTACCCGGTGACCCCCTGTAGGGACAGGAGCTCCAGTCTGAGCCCTGAAGCAGCTCAGCTGTCCTGCAGCCCCGCCTACAACTTGACCCTCCACCTCCCATACAGGCAGCAGCAGGTGGAGGCTCAAAGGACGCTGCCTGTCTCTCTGTCCTCTCAGCGGTCCCAGCAGATCGCCAGCTCCCTGCAGAGCAGAGGGTCTGTTGGATGGAGCGTCAGCAGCCAATCAGCATCCAGCAGATACACAGGTACACATCTCAGAGGTCTTTACTCACAGAGCAATGTGTTGAACTTCACACATCCAGTATGTGAATACCAGAATGATGTCACCCAGACTATTTAAACCAGCTCTCTGATGTCACCCAGACTATTTAAACCAGCTCTCTGATGTCACCTAGACTATTTAAACCAGCTCTCTGATGTCACCCAGACTATTTAAACCAGCTCTCTGATGTCACCTAGACTATTTAAACCAGCTCTCTGATGTCACCCAGACTATTTAAACCAGCTCTCTGATGTCACCCAGACTATTTAAACCAGCTCTCTGATGTCACCTAGACTATTTAAACCAGCTCTCTGATGTCACCTAGACTATTTAAACCAGCTCTCTGATGTCACCCAGACTATTTAAACCAGCTCTCTGATGTCACCTAGACTATTTAAACCAGCTCTCTGATGTCACCCAGACTATTTAAACCAGCTCTCTGATGTCACCCAGACTATTTAAACCAGCTCTCTGATGTCACCTAGACTATTTAAACCAGCTCTCTGATGTCACCCAGACTATTTAAACCAGCTCTCTGATGTCACCTAGACTATTTAAACCAGCTCTCTGATGTCACCCAGACTATTTAAACCAGCTCTCTGATGTCACCTAGACTATTTAAACCAGCTCTCTGATGTCACCCAGACTATTTAAACCAGCTCTCTGATGTCACCCAGACTATTTAAACCAGCTCTCTGATGTCACCTAGACTATTTAAACCAGCTCTCTGATGTCACCCAGACTATTTAAACCAGCTCTCTGATGTCACCTAGACTATTTAAACCAGCTCTCTGATGTCACCTAGACTATTTAAACCAGCTCTCTGATGTCACCCAGACTATTTAAACCAGCTCTCTGATGTCACCTAGACTATTTAAACCAGCTCTCTGATGTCACCCAGACTATTTAAACCAGCTCTCTGATGTCACCTAGACTATTTAAACCAGCTCTGTGTGCTGTTGCTGCCTCACAGGTCTGCTGTTAACTCTGAATATGGTTCCTCTTCAGGACCGGTGCCGGCAGCTGACCGGAGGAACTCTGACAGTTGTTTCAGGAGCAGAAACCTTCATCACACCAGCCGGCTGAAGGAAGAACCGTGTGACCGTTACATGCTGGTCCACGGCGAGGTGTCGGAGGTCTGTCCACGTCTTTGGCCTCAAGTCACCGGGGACAGTAAGCCTTTAATCCAGGAGGTCAGACCCAACCTGAGAGGAGCAGAGGGAGGAGGAGAGCGTCTGAGCGTCTGGGGCCAGCCGGTTCCTGTGCAGATGATTCTGCAGCAGAACAGGAGGCTGTGTGTGATGGAGCCTCCCTGCAGCTACGCTGCTACAGCAGGTCCTCCACCTGAAGGCCAGCAGCAGCCTGGAGCTGCAGAGGAGGACAGGTGGGGGGGGAGGGGGGCTCCATACATGTCTCTGAACTTTCATCAGGTCCTGGGCAAACATGGATCTATTAAAGCCCCCCCCCCCTCCCACACTGAGCCATATAACAGAGGGCCACAGTTACAGAGTTAAAGAGACGTACGGTTGCAGCAGCCAGAGCCCCGCCTCCAGCTCCTCCCCCGACAGACACAGGGACCACCCTCTTTACATCGGCACGTCTGTCATCATCACCAACGACAGGTGACCCAGGACAGGAGGTCATGTCACTGCTGCAGGGTCGCTTCAGGACATTACAGCTGCAACTTTTTTACCTTTCTATCAAATAACAGATCAACATGAACCTGTTTTATACAATAAAATAATATTAATGAGACATAAAACTGTTTCATAAACATTATTATTCAACAACTAAATCTGAACCTCATTTTGTACTTAAAGAAAAAGCTTCTGTATTTTCATACAGAGAGAAAAGAGAAGATGTGGAAAGTTTGTTAGTGAGTGTCTGACAACCTGCTGCTCCACCTGTCAGCTGTCCGTCTCATATCTGTCCTGAAGAGTTGTTGCCATGACAACAGACGATGCTTCACACAGCTTCAACCAGACAGCTCAGAAGATCGAAACAATCATCTCAGTTTCAAAGTGGACGCCTGAAATTAAAGCGTCCCCCTCCCCTCCCCTCCCCTCCCCTCCCCTCCCCTCTCCTCTTCCCTCTTAAACAATTAATAAATTAGAAAATTAAAGAAATGTTACAAAATAAAAAATAAAAACATTACACAACCAAAATGTGTTCTCCCCTCTCCAAAGGTCGTTGTCCGTTCCATCAGTACATGCCCAGCAAGCCGGCGAAATACGGGATCAAGTCGTGGGTGGTTTGCGACGCGAGATCCAGCTACGCTTGGAAGATGCAAGTCTGCACCGGGAAGGCTAGCAGCGGCGGCTCGGAGAAGAACCAAGGGATGCGAGTCGTGCTCGACGTGACGGAGGGTTTCGGCGGTCGCAACGTGACCCGCGATAACTTCTTCACTTCTTACAAACTCGGACGACAGCTCCTGAAGAAGAATATCACCGTGGTCGGCACGGTGCGCAAGAACAAACCCGAGCTTCTGCCTGCGCTGCTTACACCAAAGGACAGACGGGTGTTCTCGTCAAAGTTCACCTTCACGCCCACGACCGCTCTAGTGTCCTACTTCCCAAAGAAAAACAAGAACGTGATACTCATGAGCCACAGAGGTCGCTGTCAGCGATCGAGACGACAGGAAGCCTGCCATCGTCCTCGACTACAACTGCCACAAAGGAGGTGTGGACAACCTAGATAAGGTGATAGGAACGTACAGTTGCAGACAGATGACCGCTCGCTGGCCCCTGGTCGTATTCCACAACATCATTGACGTACCCTCCTACAACGCCTTTGTGATATGGAGAGAGCTTAACCCTAATGCCTGGTAAAAAGAACAAGAGGAGGGTGTTCCTGGAGCAGCTGGGCAAGGCGCTCGTAACCCCGTTCATCGAAAGAAAGGAACGTCTCCCCCCACGGAAGCTGCCGCCTCGGTTGTGAAAGCCGTTCAGAGGTCCAGGTCTTGCAACGCGCCCGGGGATCAGCCTGCCCTGGCGTCAGCCCCAAACAGCGCCCCAGCTCTCAGGGTGAGGAAGAGGAAGAGGTGTCAGATCTGTCCACCGAAGAAGGACAGTAAAACTCACAGTGTGCTACGGGTGTAAGAAATACATCTGCAAAGGCTCGCCTGCTGTCCCGCGTGTGCACAGTGAGCCCCTAGATGGCGCGGGACAGTTTGACCTGAAGACTCTGGGTGTGTAGACAATATGGTATGTTACATTTTTTTTTTTTGCCCAAAGCGACTTTTACAATAGACTGATCATCGGGAACAATTTTAGGGTTCAGTGTCTTGCTCAAGGACACTTGGGCATGTGGACAGGAGGAGCTGGGGATTGAACCACCAAACTGTACAATTAGTGTGCAACCCACTCTACCCAGTGAGCTACAGCATCTCAGTGTCCATACTGGTTATATTGTATGTGTGTATCAGTACTTGTAATCTGTGCAATGACAATAAAGTGAAATGTGAATCTGAATGTCAATATGAGATGACGATGGACAGTTTGACCCGAGGGCACTGGGTGTCAAGGTAATGTGAGGACAACACAAGGGTTAACCAACTCTCCTCCTATCTCCACCATAATAACCTTCTTGACCACCAGTCTGGTTTCAACAGACCACTCAACAGAGACGGTCCTCCTTCTGTCTCTGAGCAGCTTCACACTGCTAGAGCAGCCTCTCTGTCCTCTGTCCTGATCCTTCTCGACCTTCTGCTGCATTGGACACAGTGAACCACCAGATCCTTCTTTCCTCCTTCAGGACCTCGGTGTCTCTCTGCTCTCTCCCTGTTCTCATCCTACCTCAACGACTTCACTTACCGGGTAACTTGGAGAGGATCTGTGTCTGAACCTTGTCCTCTCACTACTGGTGTCCCTCAAGGCTCCGTCCCGGGTCCCCTCCTCTTCTCTCTACACCGACTCTCTCGGCTCTGTCGTTCACTCGCATGTCTTTTCCTACCACAGCTATGCTGATGACACCCAACTGATCCTCTCTTTTCCAGATCTGAAACACAGGTAGCAGCATGAATCTCTGTCTGTCTGACTGACATCTCTCAGTGGATGTCCTCACACCACCTGGAAATCAACCTCCACAAGACCGACCTGCTCTTCCTTCCAGGGAAAGACTGTCCCACCCTCGACCTGACTACTACCTTCAACAACTCTGTTATCCCGACCCTGACTGATAAGAACCTCGGAGACACTCGACAGTCAACTCTCTCTTACTGCCAACATCACTGCAACAACACGTTCCTGTAGATACATGCTGCACAACATCAGGAGAAGACGTCCTCTTCTCACTCAGAAGGAGGTCCAGGTTCCGGTCCAGGCTCCGGTCCGGGTTCTGGTCATCTCATGTCCTGAGACCACAGGACATCCTCTCACTGGATCATCTTCAGATCATCTACAGGTCATCTTCAGGTCATCTTCAGGTCATCGTCAGATCATCTACAGGTCATCTACAGGTCATCTTCAGGTCATCTACAGGTCATCTTCAGGTCATCGTCAGATCATCTACAGGTCATCTTCAGGTCATCGTCAGGTCATCTACAGGTCATCTACAGGTCATCGTCAGGTCATCTACAGGTCATTGTCAGGTCATCTACAGGTCATCGTCAGGTCATCATCAGGTCATGTACAGGTCATCTTCAGGTCATCTACAGGTCATCGTCAGGTCATCTACAGGTCATCTTCAGATCATCTTCAGGGCATCTACAGGTCATCGTCAGGTCATCTACAGGTCATCTTCAGATCATCTACAGGTCATCGTCAGGTCATCATCAGGTCATCTTCAGGTCAACTTCAGATCATCTACAGGTCATCATCAGATCATCTACAGGTCATCATCAGATCATCTTAAACCTGCTTTATTCTGTTGCTTTCAGTTCTTCAGACTCAGCGGATCCCAGCACACGTTAACAGAGAACTTCACTTCCTTCTGTTTAGATCTAAATGCAATTACTTTTATTGTAATATATAAATTTTAGTAAGACTGTTGATATTGTATTTCAAACACTAGACATGTGACCAGGAGCTGGTTGGATTAAATCAAATCAACAGCAGAGTTCTGGTGGAAGTGTTTATTTTTCTGAAAGTAGTACCATCAGGAGCTGGATGATCACTGCTGTCATGTTAATGTTCAGATGAAGAGTCTTTACTTCCATACGTTAGTACGAGCTGTCATATTAAAGAGGTACTCGGTGGTCTCAGACTGACGGGTCGAAGTCCAACTGATGCTCCACATGATCCCCTTCAAACACATGATCCACCGCTTCAAATGGAAGTCAGGTTAACAAGAAGCTAAAACAGTCCACTTTAAACCAGCAACAACTGCTGTGATGTAACAATATATACATATATTTATATCTATGGATGAGCAGAGATGTCACACTGCAGCTGGTTGTTGCTCAGAGCTGCTGGTTGTGATAGTTTGGTCCTACTGCTGCTTGGTGACCACCAGGTTCTTCAGCATGTCGAATGAGTTCCCGTCAGGCTCCACTGACACCACGCCGTGCTCCTTGGTGTGCACCTGCAGGAAGCCATGGTGGTCCAGACCCACCACCTGGGCCTCCGGTCCGTCCTCGCTCCAGAGATGCACCTGAGTCCCACTGAGGACAGACAACAGAGACATTTTAAAGTTCAGCTGCAGGAGGTCATCATAGGTTCAGACAAATTTTACATCACCGAGAGGAGTGTTCACATCTCAGTAAAGGACAGAGAGCCGTCTGCATCCGTCTGCAGCCGTCTGCATCCGTCTGCAGCCATCTGCATCCGTCTGCACCCACCTGTGAAGCCACCTCTTGTAGTAGGTGGGCAGGATGGCGTCTGGGCCTCCCTGTTGGAAGCTGCTGATGAGGACCTCCAGGCAGCTGACGGTCCGGCCGATGAGCTGGGAGCAGCTGAGCGGCTGCAGGCTGCTGCTGTGCTGCTGGTTGTGCTGCCGGATCAGGTCGTTGATGCATATTGTCGGGTTGCTGTTGGTCACGTTGAAGCCACAGCCTGTCGGACACATCAGGTTCAGGAGGTGTTATTGTAGCAAACAACACAAGACTGTTTCACTGGTGGCGTTAGATATGTGACAGATAGGAGGACGAGCAAGACAGATAACAACTACAAAAAGACACATGCTGCTGAGACACAGAGGACAACGTGTCCAAAGACAGACAAGCAGCTGGACTGTCTCTGCTGACCAACAGGTTCAGGTGTTCACTGCCTGGTTTGTGTGTTCATCAGCGCAGTGGGAAGCTGAGGATGAGAGTGTGTTCATGTATGAGGTGTTCCCTCAGTTCATATGTTCATGATCAAACAGTGTGTGGTGACCTGAACATCACACACCCTGATGTTCTGAGTGTTCAGGTGGTTTTAAAGGGACTCCAACATGTTTCCTGATCAGATAGAGTCATCCTGGAACTCTCAGTCCCACCTCACACTGTTTTCAGCTTCCTAATAGGTGGAGCAGATCCACTGAACACCAAACATTTCCAGGGCTTATCTGGAAACAACAGCTCGTTACATCAGAACGAGTCTGATTTAGTTTTAGGAGCTGGCTGTGAACTTTATTTGGTTGGAAGCTGAAACCTTCATGCGAGGAACAGTTGAAGAGAAAATCTCTGGTTGTTCCTCAACAACAGAAGGACTTTTATCATCTCCAGTGGAGCCTTCTGTTTGAAAATAATCAACAACAACAACGATGATGATGATGATGATGATGATGATGATGATGATGATGATGATCCCAGGAGGAGTGTGAGGGGTTCATGAAGTTACCTATGAGCAGGTAAAAGGTGGAGCCCATGACGGTGGAGGTCACCAACACCCCCCCGAGCTTCATCAGGTTACTGTAGTAGATGTCGTTCGGCCACTTCACCCTCAGGTCGATGTCCTGATGGAGGAGGAGACATGTTCCAACATAATGACACATCTTCAGTTATCATAAAGCATCCACATACTCTCACTGAGAGGAAACCACGTTGACATACTCTCAGAGAGGAAACCACGTTGACGTACTCTCAGAGAGGAAACCACGTTCACGTACTCTCAGAGAGGAAACCACGTTCACATACTCTCAGAGAGGAAACCACGTTCACATACTCTCAGAGAGGAAACCACGTTCACATACTCTCAGAGAGGAAACCACGTTGACATACTCTCAGAGAGGAAACCACGTTGACATACTCTCACTGAGAGGAAACCACGTTGACATACTCTCAGAGAGGAAACCACGTTGACATACTCTCAGAGAGGAAACCACGTTGACATACTCTCACTGAGAGGAAACCACGTTGACATACTCTCACTGAGAGGAAACCACGTTGACATACTCTCACTGAGAGGAAACCACGTTGACATACTCTCACTGAGAGGAAACCACGTTGACATACTCTCAGAGAGGAAACCACGTTGACATACTCTCACTGAGAGGAAACCACGTTGACATACTCTCACTGAGAGGAAACCACGTTGACATACTCTCACTGAGAGGAAACCATGTTGACATACTCTCAGAGAGGAAACCACGTTGACATACTCTCACTGAGAGGAAACCACGTTGACATACTCTCAGAGAGGAAACCACGTTGACATACTCTCACTGAGAGGAAACCACGTTGACATACTCTCAGAGAGGAAACCACGTTGACATACTCTCAGAGAGGAAACCACGTTGACATACTCTCAGAGAGGAAACCACGTTCACATACTCTCACTGAGAGGAAACCACGTTGACATACTCTCACTGAGAGGAAACCACGTTGACATACTCTCAGAGAGGAAACCACGTTGACATACTCTCACTGAGAGGAAACCACGTTGACATACTCTCACTGAGAGGAAACCACGTTGACATACTCTCAGAGAGGAAACCACGTTTTACCGCTGCCAGGTGTAGAGCTGTCGGAGAGGTCCGTGACGACAAAGTGAGGAACTGAAATGTTCACAGCTCTTTGATTGGGTTGAAATGTGTTCAGATGTTCAGCTGCTTACATTCAGTCATCTGTAAAGTGTTGAAGCTGTCACATTGATATTTAAAGTGTACTGACTGATTCATACGTCAACTCAAATCCTCGTTTTGATCTGCTCACTTTTTCCATGTTGAACTTACTGCATTACATGTTGTAAACTTCCTGTGATTTCAAATTAAAAACCCTCCAGTGGACAGAAACCCTTCATTTCTTAAGGAGACTTTTATTGTGAAATATTTGGAGGAACTTTTTGTGACTGACATCAGACAACACTTTAGATCAATAATAAGATTATATTGTTGACTTTTTTTTAAATTAAAGGGAATAAAATATCTGTGCTCCATCATTGTACGTGCACGTGTCTTCACTGTGGTTACGCCACCTTAGAAACAAGCAACTCAACAAGCTCCACCAGAGTGGGTGTAGGTGTATGACAGGTGCAGCTGGTTACCACTGACCGCTGCTCTGCGACTTCAGGTGAACACCATGAGCCCAAACATCATGACCTCCTCTTCAACACACGTTGGTCCGTCACGCTGCCGGGACGAGACCGGACCTGGAAGCTGTGAGTCAGAGTCGGATCTGTCCCAGAACATCCCAGAACCCTGTTCCCACCTGCTGGTACTACTGGTACACCCACTGGACATCCAATAACTCCATGATCCTCTTTACCCGCCTCATCTGGGAGTTGTAATGTTGTGGCTCTTGTGTGTGTGTTCAGAAGTATTATCATCTATTATTATTGACATTATGATTATTAGACAGTCACACAGTCTGCTGGTGCAGGTGAGTGCAACTGATACCTGGTATCCAGGAAGTGTGCGAACAGCCTCCACCACAGCCAGAGCAGCCAGGTGCTGCAGGAAGGGGATCCTCTGACCGAGCCGGGAGCTCAGCTCCACCTGGACCCGGACGGTGAACATGGCACAACCCGGCGGGCTGAGCCAGGCGTTCCGTCCCCGACCTGCAGCGGACACACAGCTCACCTGTAGCACACCTGTGGCAGGTCACATCAAACAAACAACAGCAGAAGGGATGTGTGTCGGTGCAGATTCACCTCTTCCCCAAGTCTGTCGAGCAGCGATGGCGATCAGACCCACTTCGTTGGGAGCGTGGACACTCAGCCTGAGGACGGACAGGACGGAGAGTTAACACCGAGGAAGTCTTCGTCCTCTCCTGTAATGTGTCTCACTGTCAACTGAACATCAGATTTTTCCTCAGGACTGAAATTAAACTTCACTGTAAAGGTCAACTTTTAAAACTGCAGGTTAATAGATGGTGAAAGTACTCAATCCCTGAAGGATGAAAGAGCCATCAGACATCTTCAACATGCAGCTGATGTTTGTAGAGGAGTCAGCGTTTAGAGTTTCATTTTTTAGATTGAAAGCAGTTCATCTCCAGCTGACTGAATCCTGACCGTCATCGGTCAGCATTCACATTCAGTCTGAGACGTGTTCACAGAGCGGCGTTTCATCGGCGCTGACGGCCCGGCAGGGGGTCGTGGTACCACCAAACAGCAAAGAGAACATGTTTGCACATTCTCTCATCTCCAAATGCAATTAAAGCTGATCCACAGCAAACTGCCTGGATCGGCTGCTGAACAAAGATAGTGGAGCCTTTCTACTATTGTGATGCAAAGCTGCTGTGTGCTGAATCAGCTTAGAGGACGTGAGACGGAGCAGAGAGCTCTCAGAGCTGGTGATCAAAGGGACGGATGGACGAGTCCATCACACTCTCAGCTCCACACACACACCACACATTGTTCTGCAGACTCAATTAACAGCGAGTGTATCAGGACCAGATCAGCTGTTCATGACGTAAAGGACAGCTTCACACCGTTCACTCTGATGGAGGACATCTTCCACAGTCTGGAGGACAGAGTCACAGTTTGTGATCCGATCCATCCTTTGCAGCTCAGCACTGAACTGTGAGGACACGTCTGTCTCAGAGCAGGAGGACAGGTCTGTCTCAGAGACACGTCTGTCTCAGAGCAGGAGGACACATCTGTCTCAGAACTGTGAGGACATGTCTGTCTCAGAGACACGTCTGTCTCAGAGCAGGAGGAGGACACGTCTGTCTCAGAGCTGGAGGACATGCCTGCTGTATAAAGACCAACAGGAGGACATGTCCATGAAGTGGATTGTGTAATCTATGCAGGTATCTCATGTTCCTCTGAGGACAAATGAAAACGTGAAAATGTCTCCTGACTGATGAACGAGGAAGTTCTGACAACATGAGCTCTGAATGAAACAACAGAACTCCGGTTCCTGCTGTCCTCACCGCTCAGTCTCCGATGGAGGGACGTCCTCCTGAACTCAGATCAGATCAGATTTAATCACACAGTATGTCATTACACACATTACACACACACACACACACACACACACACACACACACACACACACACACACACCTGAGACAGGATGTAGACAGTTCATCGTATTCAGTTTGATGGTGTTCCTCCTCAGACTGCTGAGTACTGACTGGCTCACAGAACCTCACAGGTCCACACACATCACCGACATCACACCGACGGTGAGTACAGGTGTGACACAGTCACTCAGAACAGCTCACACTCTCAGTTTCACTGGCATCAGTGAAATGCTGCCTGAACACAGACTGTTTCTAAAAGAGTTCGTAGCTTCAGGTCTGTAAAATGGTTCTGATCCAGAAGTGTCTTCAGCTGCAATACCAGCGAGTGCCACTAGAGGTCGGCTCCAAAAAGCCTCCGGCTCCATAGACTCCCATTCAACTTCTCTCATCAAATCCAAAGTGAATAAAATGTGTCCATCAGTTATCTCGGTGTTGTTAGCTAAAGTCACTCCTTCTTATTAGTTTTCTGGAGGTCCATCTGAAAATAATCCCTCATTCATTAGAAAAGAAGATTCAAGAAGACCTGTTTTTGGGGGCGTGTCTGTTTGATTGACAGGCCTGCGGTGCAGTCAGGTTACAGCTATCGGTGGGCGGGACGTAGTATCGTCAGGTTTCCGATCAGATCGGTCAGATCCACCTCTGGCTCCTCCCCCAGCTCGTCCAAATATGGTCACTTCCTGCTCCGAACCGCTCTGAACTAACAAGATGGTGACGGACAGAATCTGAACTGGAGGATTCATAACGTTCACAAACCAACGATGACATCACTGATGGTTGATGACATCACTGATGGATGATGACATCACTGATGGATGATGACGTCACTGATGGTTGGTGGTTGGTCTGAACATAATGAAGAGTCATAATCCCTCACTGCTCATTGCAAGAACGAGAACAACAGGAAAATACCGACCTGCTAAAACAGATATTCAATAATAATAACATTCACCGTCTGACACGAGAAACAAAACTAAAATGGCCTGACACTGAAGATAGACAGGTGTCTCCCCTGAAGACAGATGTCCATCTGTGGCACTGCAGACATTGATCTGACCGCTGCTGCTCCGGTGTCGGTTTGACTGACAGCGAGCGGACGTCAGCTCCAGTCGTAGTAAAGTTCAGCAGAGGAACAGGAAGCAGGACGTGATGGAGGCCACAGACCTGAGATCATCTCATCTCTGATCGGTCGGATCATCGACTCCAACACGACCAGGACAAAGACATACAAAGTAGCCTGCTTGACAGACAGATAGAGGAGGCTGTGTCTCAGGAGGCGGGGGGAGGGTCTAACTCTTTGTTTTAGAGCGCAGCAAAGCCTCGGGGGTCACCCCCCGACCCGGCAGGTCAGGAGGATAAACGCCCACCAGCCGAGTCCTCAGAGAGAAAGTGGAGGAGAACATGATCTGACCATCAAACAGCTGAGGAGGAGAGTCTGAGTGGACAGATGTGTTACGTTTCCCAACGCAGCTCATTAAACAGGTGGATGTGATGTGGTTCAGTTCAGGTGTCATCTTTCTGAAAGCCATTATCTCCCAAACACCCCGCCCTAAAACAAAGCCTCTCACTTCCCAGATTAAAATATCTCAGATTAAAAAGATTAATTCTGCCATCGATGCTTATTTTTCAAACAGGATTTGCTGTGCATAAGCGTGTTTGCATTGATCATCCTGCAGCATCAAAGGGATGATCAATACCAGAGGACAAACTAATCTGGAAATGTGATTCATTGAGCTAATCCTGTTTACTGGGGAGCAGCAGAAATTATCATTTCCAAATAGCACGATTGGAAGTGATCAATGAGAGAGGGCGGCTCCATTAGCGAGGGCAGCTGAGGCACGAGGATGACCTTGTCCTGCTGCGAGGACTCCGAGAGACGCTGCTGGTCACGTCCCTGACTGTCCCGCTGAGGATGTAGACGACACAGCAGTCTCATCACAGTCAAACTTTACTGGGACACACTGGATTCTATTGAACATTAGATTTGTGTCAATCAACAGGTTTTTCTGTGGGACAGAAAACTACAACATTTCCACTGTTACAGACTGAAGAGTTAAAACTCTCCAAAGAAGAAACCAGATAGAAACATGATCCAGAAACACCGCCGCCTTCTCTGGACCGAGATCATTGAAGATGGACTGAGGTGAAGTGGACAACTGTCCTGAGGTCTGATGGATCACAATTTTAAGGTATTTTTTATGGGAATCATAGACACCGCGTCCTTCGGGCTAAAGAGGAGAGGAACCAGCCAGCTTGTTATCAGCTCAGTTCTAAAGCCAGCATTGTTGATGGTACAGGGATGCATTAGTGCACATGGCATGGGTAGCTTGAACATCTGGAAGGAAGTATTAATGCTGAATGATATATTCAGGTTTTGGAGCAACATATGCTGCCATCCAGACAACGTCTCTTTCAGGGAAGGTCTTGTTTATTTCAGCAGAACAACGTCCAACCACATTCTGCACGTATTCCAACAGCATGGTTCTCTAGTAGAAGAGTCCTCTGATAAAAGAAGAGGTGATGCAACACGGTGGTGAACATGACCCTGTCACAACTTTTTTGAGACATCTGCTGCCATAAAATTCAAAATGAGCAGATGTGTTTATAAAACAATTACAATTTTCAGTTTCAAAATTGTATATGTTGTCTTTGGTGTGTTTTTAATTAAATATGGGTTAACATGATCTGAATTTTTTTTTTTTTTAAATTAAAGCAGAGTTGTATAAAAGTGCCGCTGCAGGCGGAGCTGTTTCCAGAGAGCTGGACCTGCTGGGGCTCCAGGGCTCCAGGGTCCTGCCCTGCGTTGGAACCAGCAGCTCAGGGAGGTGGTCGGGGTCTGGAGTTTAACATTCCTTCCACTGGACACAAAGTTCAAGTCAAGCTCTGCACCATCTGGTCCTCAGAATAAGAAATGAGGACGTTTAGGCATCTGCTTACAATCTCTTATAATTGCAGGTGGAGCATGCAAGGTCAATTGGGGCAATTTGATTTTTTATGGTCAAACCTGTTGCCACAGTTATGAGGAATCCATTTTCTCTGCACCAGTCCCCCGTCCTGTGGGGTGTGCTTTTCACAGGAAACACCACTAATTCCCCACATTGTCAGTTTGGATATTGGATTGCTTGAGAAAACAAACAGTGATTTACAGGGTCCTGCACAACAACTGGACCAGTCTGAAGCCTGTTGAGGTGGTTGGTCTTCAGGTTCCAGAGGATGAAGGTGCGACTCTACTGTTCTCTGTCAGTGACCATGTTTTAATAGGAAGAATCATAAAGACTCTCAGTCAGAGGCACATTGCAGCTTTAGATTAATGGAACAAAGATTCAAGCCAAAAAGTACTTTCCACATGTGCAGCCAGCACGGAAACACCGTTTATATGACCACAAGAAAAAAGGCTAAATAATCAGTTATATTTCCATCCACTGCTGCTTCTCTTCATTAATGAATCTGTCTCTGTCTGAGACCTAAGACTGCAGACAGAAGTCCAGAGTGGCCCCCGGGGCCCTCACAGAGCCTGAAGCTCTTAGAGGAGAAAGTCAACATGTAGGAAGTGTTGCTGCAGGCGCAGGGATCAGGTTCAGCAGAGCAGGAAGACAATCATTATGTTCTCTGCTGCAGCCAAGAGCTCTCTGTGCTCTCTGATCCACACTGTTAACTTAACGAAACACCTACAGCTTCCTCACTCACACTCACATTCACTCACTCACTCACTCACTCTCACTCACTCACTCACACATTCACTCACTCACTCTCACTCACTCACTCTCATTCACTCACTCACTCTCACTCACTCACTCACTCACACTCATTCACACTCACTCACTCACACACTTACTCACTCACTCACTCACTCACTCACTTACTCACTCACTCACTCTCACACTTACTCACTCATTCTCACACTCACTCACACACTCACACCTCACACTCACTCACTCACTCACACACTCATTCACACACACTCACTCACACACTCACTCACTCTCACACTCATTCACTCACACACACTTACTCACTCACTCACTCACTCACTCACTCACTCACTCACCTCACTGACACACACACTCATTCACACACTCACTCAAATACACTCACACTCACACACACTCACTCACTCACTCACTCTCTCTCACTCACTCACTCACACTCACACTCATTCACACACACTCACTCACACACTCACTCACTCACACACTCACACACACTCACTCTCACTCACTCACACACTTACTCACTCACTCACACACTCACTCTCACTCACTCACACACTCACACACACTCACTCTCACTCACTCACACACTTACTCACTCACTCACACACTCACTCTCACTCACTCACACACTCTCACACTCACTCACTCTCACACTCATTCACACACTCACTCACTCACTCTCACTCACACTCACTCACCTCACTCACTCATTCACACACTCACTCAAACACACTCACACTCACTCACTCACTCACTCATTCACTCACTCATTCACTCACTCACACTCACTCACTCACTCACTCACACACACTCACTCACTCACTCTCACTCACTCACTCACTCACTCACTCACTCACTCACTCACTCACTCACTCACACTCACTCACTCACTCTCACTCACTCACTCACTCACTCACTCACTCACTCGCTCACTCACTCTCAACCACCATACTCATTCATTATAAAAAAAAATCCTGAAAATCACACATACAGCTCAACTGGC
Source organism: Embiotoca jacksoni (assembly GCF_022577435.1). NCBI lineage: Eukaryota > Metazoa > Chordata > Actinopteri > Embiotocidae > Embiotoca > Embiotoca jacksoni. The sequence continues at coordinate 425,155 of NW_027185385.1, read as the reverse complement.
AGAACATGAAGTAGCAATAATGATAATGTATTAATTGTTCATAAATGACTGTTATTTACAAATAACCAAACAAGTAAAGACTCGCTGCTTCTTTCTGTGTAACATCTGCACAGAGCAGGAAGTCAGACAGAGGAAAATATCCAGTAACTTTCAAA
>NW_027185385.1:392500-420000 GCF_022577435.1 Embiotoca jacksoni | reverse complement strand
AGTCTGACCTTGCAACAGTCTGACCTTGCAACAGTGTGACAACAGTCTGACCTTACAACAGTGTAACAACAGTCTGACCTTACAACAGTGAAACAACAGTCTGACCTTACAACAGTGTAACAACAGTCTGACCTTGCAACAGTCTGACCTTGCAACAGTGTAACAACAGTCTGACCTAACAACAGTCTGACCTTACAACAGTGTAACAAAAGTCTGACCTAACAGCAGTTTGACCTAACAACAGTGTAACAACAGTTTGACCTTGCAACTGTGTAACAACAGTCTGACCTTACAACTGTGTAACAACAGTCTGACCTAACAACTGTGTACCAACAGTCTGACCTTACAACAGTGTAACAACAGTCTAATGTAACAACAGTGTAACAACAGTGTGACCTAACAGTGTAACAACAGTCTGACCTAACAACAGTTTGACCTAACAACAGTGTAACAACGGTCTGACCTAACAACAGTTTGACCTTACAACAGTGTAACAACAGTCTGACCTTACAACAGTCTGACCTAACAGTGTAACAACAGTCTGACCTCACAACAGTGTAACAACAGTCTTACCTAACAACAGTGAAACAACAGTCTGACCTTACAACAGTGTAACAGTCTGACCTAACAACAGTGTAGCAACAGTCTGACATTGCAACAGTCTGACCTTGCAACAGTGTAACAACAGTCTGACCTAACAGTGTAACAACAGTCTGACCTAACAACAGTCTGACCTTACAACAGTGTAACAACAGTCTGACCTAACAACAGTTTGACCTAACAACAGTCTGACCTGACAACAGTGTAACAACAGTCTAATGTGACAACAGTGTAACAACAGTCTGACCTTACAACAGTGTGACAACAGTCTGACCTTACAACAGTGTGACAACAGTCTGACCTTACAACAGTGTAACTACAGTCTGACCTAACAGTGTAACAACAGTCTGACCTAACAACAGTCTGACCTTACAACAGTGTAACAAAAGTCTGACCTAACAGCAGTTTGACCTAACAACAGTGTAACAACAGTTTGACCTTGCAACTGTGTAACAACAGTCTGACCTTACAACTGTGTAACAACAGTCTGACCTAACAACAGTGTACCAACAGTCTGACCTTACAACAGTGTAACAACAGTCTGACCTAACAACAGTCTGACCTTACAACAGTGTAACAACAGTCTGACCTTGCAACAGTCTGACCTTGCAACAGTGTAACAACAGTCTGACCTAACAACAGTCTGACCTTACAACAGTGTAACAAAAGTCTGACCTAACAGCAGTTTGACCTAACAACAGTGTAACAAGTTTGACCTTGCAACTGTGTAACAACAGTCTGACCTTACAACTGTGTAACAACAGTCTGACCTAACAACTGTGTACCAACAGTCTGACCTTACAACAGTGTAACAACAGTCTAATGTAACAACAGTGTAACAACAGTGTGACCTAACAGTGTAACAACAGTCTGACCTAACAACAGTTTGACCTAACAACAGTGTAACAACGGTCTGACCTAACAACAGTTTGACCTTACAACAGTGTAACAACAGTCTGACCTTACAACAGTCTGACCTAACAGTGTAACAACAGTCTGACCTTACAACAGTGAAACAACAGTCTGACCTCACAACAGTGTAACAACAGTCTTACCTAACAACAGTGAAACAACAGTCTGACCTTACAACAGTGTAACAGTCTGACCTAACAACAGTGTAGCAACAGTCTGACATTGCAACAGTCTGACCTTGCAACAGTGTAACAACAGTCTGACCTAACAGTGTAACAACAGTCTGACCTAACAACAGTCTGACCTTACAACAGTGTAACAACAGTCTGACCTAACAACAGTTTGACCTAACAACAGTCTGACCTTACAACAGTGTAACAACAGTCTGACCTTACAACAGTGTGACAACAGTCTGACCTTACAACAGTGTGACAACAGTCTGACCTTACAACAGTGTAACTACAGTCTGACCTAACAGTGTAACAACAGTCTGACCTAACAACAGTCTGACCTTACAACAGTGTAACAAAAGTCTGACCTAACAGCAGTTTGACCTAACAACAGTGTAACAACAGTTTGACCTTGCAACTGTGTAACAACAGTCTGACCTTACAACTGTGTAACAACAGTCTGACCTAACAACAGTGTACCAACAGTCTGACCTTACAACAGTGTAACAACAGTCTGACCTAACAACAGTCTGACCTTACAACAGTGTAACAACAGTCTGACCTAACAACAGTGTAACAACAGTTTGACCTTGCAACTGTGTAACAACAGTCTGACCTTACAAGTGTAACAACAGTCTGACCTAACAGCAGTCTGACCTTACAACAGTGTAACAACAGTCTGACCTAACAACAGTCTGACCTAACAACAGTGTAACAACAGTCTGACCTTACAACAGTGTAACAACAATCTGACCTAACAACAGTGTAACAACAGTCTGACCTTGCAACAGTCTGACCTAACAGTGTAACAACAGTCTGACCTTACAACAGTGTGACAACAGTCTGACCTTACAACAGTGAAACAACAGTCTGACCTTACAACAGTGTAACAACAGTCTGACCTTGCAACAGTCTGACCTTGCAACAGTGTAACAACAGTCTGACCTAACAGTGTAACAACAGTCTGACCTAACAACAGTCTGACCTTACAACAGTGTAACAAAAGTCTGACCTAACAGCAGTTTGACCTAACAACAGTGTAACAACAGTTTGACCTTGCAACTGTGTAACAACAGTCTGACCTTACAACTGTGTAACAACAGTCTGACCTAACAACAGTGTACCAACAGTCTGACCTTACAACAGTGTAACAACAGTCTAACGTAACAACAGTGTAACAACAGTGTGACCTAACAGTGTAACAACAGTCTGACCTAACAACAGTTTGACCTAACAACAGTGTAACAACGGTCTGACCTAACAACAGTTTGACCTAACAGTGTAACAACAGTCTGACCTTACAACAGTGAAACAACAGTCTGACCTTACAACAGTGTAACAGTCTGACCTAACAACAGTGTAGCAACAGTCTGACATTGCAACAGTCTGACCTGGCAACAGTGTAACAACGGTCTGACCTAACAACAGTTTGACCTAACAACAGTTTGACCTAACAGTGTAACAACAGTCTGACCTTACAACAGTGAAACAACAGTCTGACCTTACAACAGTGTAACAGTCTGACCTAACAACAGTGTAGCAACAGTCTGACATTGCAACAGTCTGACCTGGCAACAGTGTAACAACAGTCTGACCTAACAGTGTAACAACAGTCTGACCTAACAACAGTCTGACCTTACAACAGTGTAACAACAGTCTGACCTAACAACAGTTTGACCTAACAACAGTGTAACAACAGTCTGACCTTACAACAGTGTAACAACAGTCTAATGTAACAACAGTGTAACAACAGTCTGACCTTACAACAGTGTGACAACAGTCTGACCTTACAACAGTGTGACAACAGTCTGACCTTACAACAGTGTAACTACAGTCTGACCTTACAACAGTGAAACAACAGTCTGACCTTACAACAGTGTAACAACAGTCTGACCTTGCAACAGTCTGACCTTGCAACAGTGTGACAACAGTCTGACCTTACAACAGTGTAACAACAGTCTGACCTAACAGTGTAACAACAGTCTGACCTAACAACAGTCGGACCTTACAACAGTGTAACAAAAGTCTGACCTAACAGCAGTTTGACCTAACAACAGTGTAACAACAGTTTGACCTTGCAACTGTGTAACAACAGTCTGACCTTACAACTGTGTAACAACAGTCTGACCTAACAACAGTGTACCAACAGTCTGACCTTACAACAGTGTAACAACAGTCTGACCTTACAACAGTGTAACAACAGTCTGACCTAACAACAGTGTAACAACAGTTTGACCTTGCAACTGTGTAACAACAGTCTGACCTTACAAGTGTAACAACAGTCTGACCTAACAACAGTCTGACCTTACAACAGTGTAACAACAGTCTGACCTAACAACAGTCTGACCTAACAACAGTGTAACAACAGTCTGACCTTACAACAGTGTAACAACAATCTGACCTAACAACAGTGTAACAACAGTCTGACCTTGCAACAGTCTGACCTAACAGTGTAACAACAGTCTGACCTTACAACAGTGCAACAACAATCTGACCTAACAACAGTGTAACAACAGTCTGACCTAACAACAGTTTGACCTTACAACAGTGTAACAACAGTCTGACCTAACAACAGTTTGATCTAACAACAGTCTGACCTAACAACAGTTTGATCTAACAGCAGTGTAACAACAGTCTGACCTTAGAACAGTGTAACAACAGTCTTACCATACAACAGTGTAACAACAGTCTGCCCTAACAACAGTCTGCTCTGCTTGTAGCTGTTCTTTGATGATCATCTGAATGGGAACACTGGATGCAATCTCTAGACATGATTCTATATCTTGATTGATCAGTTAATCATTTGGTCATGCCTTTATTATAACAACAACAACAACAACAACAACAACAACAACAACAACAACAGATAAATACTTCCAAAATTACATCATTTATCAACCAAGAACCATAAAAATGGAGCTTACCATTGGGTTTTCACATTTCCTATGGTCTTTAAACTAATCATGTGCATGCCTTTAAAACAAATTACTTTTAATTAAAGTTAATAAAGCTCAGGTTTCAGACTCATGAGGACTTTACTTTTGAGTGCCCTGAAATTAGTTGTGTTGTGATTTGTTTCTGTATAAATAAAACATAAATGAATTAAATAGAATTAGTGATCATGGTGTTTTTTTAAAATGTCCTGCTGTAATATTTGCTGCTGTTCTCTCATCATTTGATGAACCAGAAATCATGTTAAGAGCTTTATTTCTCCCACAGCCAATCAGGAGACAGAGGGTTCTCAAAGAGACAGGAGCTACAAGAACTCGTTTCAGACAGACGATGAACTGGAGGTGAGAACATTACTGACATTAAGCACATGAACGGGAAGCAATGTGAAACATTTGATCTATTCAGGTACTTCTAACCTGCTGAGAGCGATGATGATGATGATGATGATGATGATGAAGCACCCAATGAAAGCTCCACCCTCCCACTGACCTGACCCACACTGAGTAACAGGAACCGTGGAAGACTGTCTGCACACATCAACCACCTCCTCAACCTGCACACCAATCTGGAAACACTTCAGCTCCATCAGCAGCAGGGTCAAAGGTCACTCAGTAATCCACATATACAACAATAAAGACAAAAAAAAACTGCAGTACTGCTGCTGGCATTCACTGAATACTACATGGTTTTAATGGGACACCCAACAGGAAGCGAGCCCCTGTCAGCAGACCTCACACTCCCCCTACTGGTTGTTCTGTGTATTATCAAAGGTCTCTGCACCACTTTAACGGCAGTCCTGCAGACAGCTGAGTAATGAGTAATAAATACATTAATATGACAAAACAGGCTGTTTACTAAGAAACTAGTCAGGAAAACTGGTTTAACATTCACTTAATATCATTAGTGTTGGTCCTGGTCCTGGTCCAGAGCACAGTGTATATGTTGATCCTGGTCCTACAGACCTGTCCTCACGTGTTGGTCTTGGTCCTACAGGCCTCTCCTCGCATGTGGGTCCTGGTCTTGGTCATACTGACCTGTCCTCATGTGTTGGTCCTGGTCCTACAGACCTGTCCTCACGTGTTGGTCCTGGTCTTGGTCATACAGACCTGTCCTCACATGTTGGTCCTGGTCCTACAGACCTGTCCTCACGTGTTGGTCCTGGTCTTGGTCATACAGACCTGTCCTCATATGTTGGTCCTGGTCCACAGACCTGTCCTCACATGTTGGTCCTGGTCCTACAGACCTGTCCTCATATGTTGGTCCTGGGTCTTGGTCCTACAGACCTGTCCTCATATGTTGGTCCTGGTCTTGGTCATACAGACCTGTCCTCACATGTTGGTCCTGTTCCTACAGACCTGTCCTCATATGTTGGTCCTGGTCTTGGTCCTACACACCTGTCCTCACATGTTGGTCCTGGTCCTACAGACCTGTCCTCATATGTTGGTCCTGGTCTTGGTCCTACAGACCTGTCCTCACATGTTGGTCCTGGTCCTACAGATCTGTCCTCATATGTTGGTCCTGGACTTGGTCCTACAGACCTGTCCTCATATGTTGGTCCTGGTCTTGGTCCTACAGACCTGTCTTCACATGTTTGTCTTGGTCCTACAGGCCTGTCCTCACATGTTGGTCTGAGTCCTGGTCCTGGTCCTCAGCCTGCTGCATATGTTCTCATATATTTGCATACATTAGGAGGTCAGATTGTTTCCACATGTTGAAGTCCGCAGAATATCTGCATGATGGATGAAGTGATATTTACACTGGGGAGGAGGGGTGTGTGTGTGTGTGTGTGTGTGTGTGTGTGTGTGTGTGTGTGTGTGTAAAGTAACACGAGACGTTTGATTTCCATCATCACACTTGCTTACGGACCAACACTGTCTGTCTAACAGGACTGAAACAGATCAGAGTAAAATAACAGATGTGATACCTGATGAAAGATGAGAACCTCCCAGCTGACAGAAAGTAACCTGTTCATTTCATCTCTGAGACTTGTTCTAAGGCCTGCAGAGACCCGGTTCTGAGCCCGGCGGTGTTACCTGGGAGGTGGCCAGCAGGTGGACCGGGCTCAGTGCTGGGGTCTGGTTCAGGTCACAGCTCAAGCCCAAAGAGGACAGGATCTCAGTCAGGACTTCATATCGCAGTGAGTTGCTGACCTTCAGCTGGTCAAAACCTCCAGAGGACAAACTCTGGGAGTCAGGAGACACTTCAAAGTGGACCTGCAGACACGGAGACAAGGATGTCTGAGACAAACAAGACCACACTTGTCCTCTGGACTGAGACATTTCTATCTCCCTTCATCTGTCCAATTCAATACATCTCTGTCTCCATGGAGACACTCTGAAAAGGTGTGTCTTGTTGTTAACCTGTTTCTCACCTCTAACATGGTTGATCAGCAGATTTGATGCTCCAATAGTGTGTCTGATGACTTTAACCCGGTTTAAAATACTGTTATATTACTGTAACATATCAATTATTATTAATTATTATTTTAACATTTGAACCTTGAATTAAACTTGTCATGTACCAGCGTTAGTATGAAAAGCACAGCAGTGACAGTCAGTGATGTAAAGTCTGTCTCCATGTCTTCAAACATCTGTAAATCTTTTATAGTCCTGAAACACATAGACGTGTATAGACGGGTAAACGTAGTATTTCTTTATGTTTAGTGTCTAACATCAGCTTCCACACAACACTCCTCTGAATCTGCTCCACACATGTTAATCTGACCTTGGATGAGTCGTTGGTTGAGTATGAGGGGAACAGAGCTACAGGGTGCAGGAGACGGAGACGGAGACACTAATGGTTTTAACCATCAGCACTACCAGCTACACAACGATTCATTAATATTATTTCATTATTATTACATCATCCTGGATTCACTGGGTTTTTGTACAAACAGCTGATCTGCAGTGTGACAGACCGTTTAACAGTTCAACTGTGTGAGTGTGGTGATCCCTCTGGACAGGACATAAGGGTGTGTGTGTGTGTGTGTGTGTGTGTGTGTGTGTGTGTGTGTGTGTGTGTGTGTGTGTGTGTGTGTGTGTGTGTGTCTCCCTCTGCTGGACACTCATTGGTAGTGTGTCCATGCAGCATCTGCTGCTGCACATCACTACTTTATTGAAGGGACAGTGACTGAACCAGTCTATCCAAGGACCGACTTCAGGTGGGAATCCAGCCAGATGTGTGTTACTGAGGTGTGCTGTTATATTTATCAGTCAAATGAGCTGAAAGTTTCTACTTCTAAACTCAGACAAATTCAAGTTATTGCATTTGGCCCGAAGCACCTCGCATCCATAATTCCAGTGTGTCGGCCTTCTTCCACTTTCAGAGTCATCAGAAACAGGAACCTCCTGTCTCACACGGTTCTTCCTGTTTAAAGGGATTTTTTTTTTTACTGCAGCTGTCACTCATGTTGACCATTTGTGTTCCTCTGCTCTGATGTCAGAGCGTTTCTGTTTAAAGGTCCCTGAGACGAGTTGCTGTGATTTGATGTATAAATACAGTTAAACTGGATGAATGTTGCTATACGTGACTGTATTTCAGTGTCTTTAATATGATTCCTCCTTCATGTCTGTTAACTGACCACTAAACTCAGCAGGTTCATCTACTAACTAAAAAATAAACTCAGCAGTTCATATACTAACTGACCACTAAACTCAGCAGTTCATCTACTAAGTGACCACTAAACTCAGTAGTTAATCCACTAAGTGACCACTAAACTCAGCAGTTAATCTACTAAGTAACCACTAAACTCAGTAGTGTAATCTACTAACTGACCACTAAACTCAGTATTTAATTTACTAACTGACCACTAAACTCAGCAGTTCATCTACTAACTGACCACTAAACTCAGTAGTTCATCTACTAACTGACCACTAAACTCAGCAGGTTCATCTACTAATTGACCACTAAACTCAGTAGTGTAATCTACTAACTGACCACTAAACTCAGAAGTTAATTTACTAACTGACAACTATACTCAGAAGTTCATCTACTAACTGACTACTAAACTCAGTAGTTAATCTACTAACTGACCACTAAACTCAGCAGGTTCATCTACTAACTGACCACTAAACTCAGCAGTTCATCTACTAACTGACCACTAAACTCAGAAGTTCATCTACTAACTGACCACTAAACTCAGCAGGTTCATCTACTAATTGACCACTAAACTCAGAAGTTAATTTACTAACTGACAACTATACTCAGAAGTTCATCTACTAACTGACCACTAAACTCAGTAGTGTAATCTACTAACTGACCACTAAACTCAGAAGTTAATTTACTAACTGACAACTATACTCAGAAGTTCATCTACTAACTGACCACTAAACTCAGAAGTTCATCTACTAACTGACCACTAAACTCAGTAGTTAATCTACTAACTGACCACTAAACTCAGAAGTTCATCTACTAACTGACCACTAAACTCAGTATTTAATTTACTAACTGACCACTAAACTCAGCAGTTCATCTACTAACTGACCACTAAACTCAGTAGTTCATCTACTAACTGACCACTAAACTCAGCAGGTTCATCTACTAATTGACCACTAAACTCAGTAGTGTAATCTACTAACTGACCACTAAACTCAGAAGTTAATTTACTAACTGACAACTATACTCAGAAGTTCATCTACTAACTGACTACTAAACTCAGTAGTTAATCTACTAACTGACCACTAAACTCAGCAGGTTCATCTACTAACTGACCACTAAACTCAGCAGTTCATCTACTAACTGACCACTAAACTCAGAAGTTCATCTACTAACTGACCACTAAACTCAGAAGTTCATCTACTAACTGACCACTAAACTCAGCAGGTTCATCTACTAATTGACCACTAAACTCAGAAGTTAATTTACTAACTGACAACTATACTCAGAAGTTCATCTACTAACTGACTACTAAACTCAGTAGTTAATCTACTAACTGACCACTAAACTCAGCAGGTTCATCTACTAACTGACCACTAAACTCAGCAGGTTCATCTACTAATTGACCACTAAACTCAGAAGTTAATTTACTAACTGACAACTATACTCAGAAGTTCATCTACTAACTGACCACTAAACTCAGAAGTTAATTTACTAACTGACAACTATACTCAGAAGTTCATCTACTAACTGACCACTAAACTCAGTAGTTAATCTACTAACTGACCACTAAACTCAGAAGTTCATCTACTAACTGACCACTAAACTCAGTAGTTCATCTACTAACTGACAACTATACTCAGAAGTTCATCTACTAACTGACCAATAAACTCAGAAGTTCATCTACTAACTGACCACTAAACTCAGCAGGTTCATCTACTAACTGACCACTAAACTCAGAAGTTCATCTACTAACTGACAACTATACTCAGTAGTTAATCTACTAACTGACTACTAAACTCAGAAGTTCATCTACTAACTGACAACTATACTCAGAAGTTCATCTACTAACTGACCACTAAACTCAGCAGGTTCATCTACTAACTCAACTAAACTCAGAAGTTCATCTACTAACTGACAACTATACTCAGAAGTTCATCTACTAACTGACCACTGAACTCAGTAGTTAATCTACTAACTGACAACTATACTCAGAAGTTCATCTACTAACTGACCACTAAACTCAGCAGGTTCATCTACTAACTGACCACTAAACTCAGCAGTGTTTACCTGACAGAGGACAGCCTCCCCCCCGTCCCCTCCATGCGTTACCCTGACGATAACCATGTCCCTCTGATGGGCGGCGTCCCCCTTCAGCTCCCCCCACAGCTCCACCTCTCCCCCACCCTGGGTGTCCCTGATGTAGACCTTCCCGCTGGCCAGTATGCTGAGCTCCAGCTCCGTGCTGTCCTCTCTGGTGAAGCTCAGCCGGCTGACCTGCAGGCGCCCCCCCTCTTTCACCTCCAGACACAGGCCTGCAGGACACAGGCTGGAGGCCAGCCCCAGCACCTTGCCCCCCTGACTAAGGTAGGTGAGGAAGCAGGTTTGTAGCTGGGGGGAGAGGGCGTCCTCCTCGGCCAGCACCAGCAGGCGGGTGTTGTCCAGCCAGGGCTCGCTCAGCGCCTGCTGAGGCTGCAGGGCGTAGATGATGCTGTCCTCCATGTTGACGCAGTCTGACAGCAGCTGACGGACGGCCTGGAAGCGCTCCTCACAGCCCCCCGTGTACACCAGCACGTTGGGAGGTTTACTGTTGAGCCCCCGGCTGCCTGGACCAGAACCGCCTTCGGCATCTTGCTCCAGTTCGTCCACACACTCGTCCCCGCTATCCAGTGCTGCCGAGTCATCGTCCGGCAGGTCCGGGATGTTCTCTGCAGAGGCGTATTTGACGGACAAGATGGTGCTGTTCTCCATCTCCAGACACTCGTGGCAGCTGGACAGGTGTAGGTGGTGTCCGTGGTCCTCCATGTGGTGGTGGGTCCCCGGGGAGTGGTCCTCCGGCTCTCTGGCAGGTACCGGGTCCTGGGTGCAGCGCAGCGGCTCCGACCCCCGGCGCTCCTCTAACCTCCTCTTCACCTCCGGGAGGAGGAGGAGGAGGCTGCCTTTCCGGCCCTGGAGGTGGTGCTGGTTGAGGGGCAGGTGGAGGGGGGAAGTGTGGGGGAGCAGCTCCTCCCTGTGGGTGCAGCAGAGCAGCGGGGAGGCTGCAGGCTTCTTCTCCAGAAGCTCACTGAGGGTGGAGTCTTGGAGGAAGACCGCTGAGTCAGAGAAGAACAACATGTCAGGAACATGTAATGGCCTATTAAAAGACGGTAAAGTGTCAGTCTGCCTGTCTGTCTGTCTGCCTGCCTGTCTGTCTGCCTGCCTGTCTGCCTGCCTGTCTGTCTGTCTGCCTGTCTCCCTGCCTGTCTGCCTGCCTGTCTGTCTGCCTGCCTGTCTGTCTCCCTGTCTGTCTGTCTCCCCGCCTGTCTGTCTGCCTGTCTGTCTGTCTGCCTGTCTCCCTGCCTGTCTGTCTCCCTGCCTGCCTGTCTGTCTGCCTGTCTGTCTCCCTGCCTGTCTGTCTCCCTGCCTGTCTGTCTCCCTGTCTGCCTGTCTCCCTGTCTGCCTGTCTCCCTGTCTGTCTGCCTGCCTGTCTCCCTGTCTGTCTTTATGTCTGTCATTCCAGGAAACAGCTTTGTGCTGCTGATGGAAATCTAGAAAGTAAAAATAAGAATAAGAAGTGAACTTTCCCAGCGAACTATTAAGACATAGATGTGACATGAAGCTCTCTGAGGACCTCTAGAGGACAAAAGGTGAATGAGGACAACATACGGACTATCCTTGAAGGCATGCGTCCATCGTCCAGCTGAAGGCGGTCTTCAATAAAAGCTACACCGAGCCTACTGAAGTTATCCACACTGGCCTGAGCCACAGCCCTGAAGGGTTGCCCGGGGCAACAGGCCAGAGGGAGGCAGCAGTCAGACCACCTCAGCACCTGCACACAACAGTTAGTCCACACACACACACACACACACACACACACACACACACACACACACAGGAAACAGAAGTAACACTGTGTAGTAACAGCTGGGTGTTAGTGGGCAGAACACTAAATGACATCGACATGAATCAGAAGAACACCAATCAACATTAAAGAAGACTGCAGCTAACAGCTAACAGCTAACACAGCAGGAGGTCTGTGTGTAGTTCAGTGTGTGTAGTTCAGTGTGTGTAGTTCAGTGTGTGTTGTTCAGTGTGTAGTTCAGTGTGTGTAGTTCAGTGTTGTTCAGTGTGTGCTGTTCAATGTGTGTTGTTCAGTGTGTAGTTCAGTGTGTGTAGTTCAGTGTGTGTTGTTCAGTGTGTAGTTCAGTGTGTGTAGTTCAGTGTGTGTAGTTCAGTGTGTGTTGTTCAGTGTGTAGTTCAGTGTGTGTAGTTCAGTGTGTGTAGTTCAGTGTGTGTTGTTCAGTGTGTGTAGTTCAGTGTGTGTTGTTCAGTGTGTGTAGTTCAGTGTGTGCAGTTCAGTGTTGTTCAGTGTGTGCTGTTCAATGTGTGTTGTTCAGTGTGTAGTTCAGTGTGTGTAGTTCAGTGTGTGTTGTTCAGTGTGTGTAGTTCAGTGTGTGTTGTTCAGTGTGTAGTTCAGTGTGTGTAGTTCAGTGTGTGTAGTTCAGTGTGTGTTGTTCAGTGTGTAGTTCAGTGTGTGTAGTTCAGTGTGTGTAGTTCAGTGTGTGTTGTTCAGTGTGTGTAGTTCAGTGTGTGTAGTTCAGTGTGTGTAGTTCAGTGTGTGCTGTTCAATGTGTGTTGTTCAGTGTGTGCTGTTCAATGTGTGTTGTTCAGTGTGTAGTTCAGTGTGTGTAGTTCAGTGTGTGTTGTTCAGTGTGTGTAGTTCAGTGTGTGTTGTTCAGTGTGTGTAGTTCAGTGTGTGTAGTTCAGTGTGTGCAGTTCAGTGTGTGTTGTTCAGTGTGTAGTTCAGTGTGTGTAGTTCAGTGTGTGTAGTTCAGTGTGTGTTGTTCAGTGTGTGTTGTTCAGTGTGTGTAGTTCAGTGTGTGTAGTTCAGTGTGTGTTGTTCAGTGTGTAGTTCAGTGTGTGTAGTTCAGTGTGTGTAGTTCAGTGTGTGTTGTTCAGTGTGTGTAGTTCAGTGTGTGTTGTTCAGTGTGTGTAGTTCAGTGTGTGTAGTTCAGTGTGTGTAGTTCAGTGTTGTTCAGTGTGTGCTGTTCAATGTGTGTTGTTCAGTGTGTAGTTCAGTGTGTGTAGTTCAGTGTGTGTTGTTCAGTGTGTAGTTCAGTGTGTGTAGTTCAGTGTGTGTTGTTCAGTGTGTAGTTCAGTGTGTGTAGTTCAGTGTGTGTAGTTCAGTGTGTGTTGTTCAGTGTGTGTAGTTCAGTGTGTGTAGTTCAGTGTGTGCAGTTCAGTGTTGTTCAGTGTGTGCTGTTCAATGTGTGTTGTTCAGTGTGTAGTTCAGTGTGTGTAGTTCAGTGTGTGTTGTTCAGTGTGTGTAGTTCAGTGTGTGTTGTTCAGTGTGTAGTTCAGTGTCTGTAGTTCAGTGTGTGTAGTTCAGTGTGTGTTGTTCAGTGTGTAGTTCAGTGTGTGTAGTTCAGTGTGTGTAGTTCAGTGTGTGTTGTTCAGTGTGTGTAGTTCAGTGTGTGTTGTTCAGTGTGTGTAGTTCAGTGTGTGTAGTTCAGTGTGTGCAGTTCAGTGTTGTTCAGTGTGTGCTGTTCAATGTGTGTTGTTCAGTGTGTAGTTCAGTGTGTGTAGTTCAGTGTGTGTTGTTCAGTGTGTGTAGTTCAGTGTGTGTTGTTCAGTGTGTGTAGTTCAGTGTGTGTAGTTCAGTGTGTGCAGTTCAGTGTGTGTTGTTCAGTGTGTAGTTCAGTGTGTGTAGTTCAGTGTGTGTAGTTCAGTGTGTGTTGTTCAGTGTGTGTAGTTCAGTGTGTGTTGTTCAGTGTGTGTAGTTCAGTGTGTGTAGTTCAGTGTGTGTAGTTCAGTGTTGTTCAGTGTGTGCTGTTCAATGTGTGTTGTTCAGTGTGTAGTTCAGTGTGTGTAGTTCAGTGTGTGTTGTTCAGTGTGTAGTTCAGTGTGTGTAGTTCAGTGTGTGTAGTTCAGTGTGTGTTGTTCAGTGTGTAGTTCAGTGTGTGTAGTTCAGTGTGTGTTGTTCAGTGTGTGTAGTTCAGTGTGTGTTGTTCAGTGTGTGTAGTTCAGTGTGTGTAGTTCAGTGTGTGCAGTTCAGTGTTGTTCAGTGTGTGCTGTTCAATGTGTGTTGTTCAGTGTGTAGTTCAGTGTGTGTAGTTCAGTGTGTGTAGTTCAGTGTGTGTTGTTCAGTGTGTAGTTCAGTGTGTGTAGTTCAGTGTGTGTTGTTCAGTGTGTGTAGTTCAGTGTGTGTAGTTCAGTGTGTGTAGTTCAGTGTGTGCAGTTCAGTGTGTGCAGTTCAGTGTGTGTTGTTCAGTGTGTGCTGTTCAATGTGTGCAGTTCAGTGTGTGTAGTTCAGTGTGTGTTGTTCAATGTGTGTTGTTCAGTGTGTGTAGTTCAGTGTGTGTAGTTCAGTGTGTGTTGTTCAGTGTGTGTAGTTCAGTGTGTGCAGTTCAGTGTGTAGTTCAGTGTGTGTAGTTCAGTGTGTGCAGTTCAGTGTGTGTAGTTCAGTGTGTGTTGTTCAGTGTGTGCAGTTCAGTGTGTGTAGTTCAGTGTGTGTTGTTCAATGTGTGTTGTTCAGTGTGTGTAGTTCAGTGTGTGTAGTTCAGTGTGTGTTGTTCAGTGTGTGTAGTTCAGTGTGTGTAGTTCAGTGTGTGCAGTTCAGTGTGTGTAGTTCAGTGTGTGCAGTTCAGTGTGTGTAGTTCAGTGTGTGTTGTTCAGTGTGTGTTGTTCAGTGTGTGTAGTTCAGTGTGTGCAGTTCAGTGTGTGTAGTTCAGTGTGTGTTGTTCAGTGTGTGTTGTTCAATGTGTGTTGTTCAGTGTGTTGTACAGTGTGTGTTGTTCAGTGTGTGTTGTTCAGTGTGTGTAGTTCAATGTGTGTTGTTCAGTGTGTAGTTCAGTGTGTGTTGTTCAGTGTGTGCAGTTCAGTGTGTGTAGTTCAGTGTGTGTTGTTCAATGTGTGTTGTTCAGTGTGTGTAGTTCAGTGTGTGTAGTTCAGTGTGTGTAGTTCAGTGTGTGTAGTTCAGTGTGTGTTGTTCAGTGTGTAGTTCAGTGTGTGTAGTTCAGTGTGTAGTTCAGTGTGTGTAGTTCAGTGTGTGTAGTTCAGTGTGTGTTGTTCAGTGTGTGTAGTTCAGTGTGTGTAGTTCAGTGTGTGCAGTTCAGTGTTGTTCAGTGTGTGCTGTTCAATGTGTGTTGTTCAGTGTGTAGTTCAGTGTGTGTAGTTCAGTGTGTGTAGTTCAGTGTGTGTTGTTCAGTGTGTAGTTCAGTGTGTGTAGTTCAGTGTGTGTTGTTCAGTGTGTGTAGTTCAGTGTGTGTAGTTCAGTGTGTGTAGTTCAGTGTGTGCAGTTCAGTGTGTGCAGTTCAGTGTGTGTTGTTCAGTGTGTGCAGTTCAGTGTGTGCAGTTCAGTGTGTGTAGTTCAGTGTGTGCAGTTCAGTGTGTGTAGTTCAGTGTGTGTTGTTCAGTGTGTGCAGTTCAGTGTGTGTAGTTCAGTGTGTGTTGTTCAATGTGTGTTGTTCAGTGTGTGTAGTTCAGTGTGTGTAGTTCAGTGTGTGTTGTTCAGTGTGTGTAGTTCAGTGTGTGCAGTTCAGTGTGTAGTTCAGTGTGTGTAGTTCAGTGTGTGCAGTTCAGTGTGTGTAGTTCAGTGTGTGTTGTTCAGTGTGTGTTGTTCAGTGTGTGTAGTTCAGTGTGTGCAGTTCAGTGTGTGTAGTTCAGTGTGTGTTGTTCAGTGTGTGTTGTTCAATGTGTGTTGTTCAGTGTGTTGTACAGTGTGTGTTGTTCAGTGTGTGTTGTTCAGTGTGTGTAGTTCAATGTGTGTTGTTCAGTGTGTAGTTCAGTGTGTGTTGTTCAGTGTGTGCAGTTCAGTGTGTGTAGTTCAGTGTGTGTTGTTCAATGTGTGTTGTTCAGTGTGTGTAGTTCAGTGTGTGTAGTTCAGTGTGTGTTGTTCAGTGTGTGTAGTTCAGTGTGTGCAGTTCAGTGTGTGCAGTTCAGTGTGTGCAGTTCAGTGTGTGTAGTTCAATGTGTGTTGTTCAATGTGTGTTGTTCAGTGTGTGTTGTTCAGTGTGTGTTGTTCAGTGTGTAGTTCAGTGTGTGTTGTTCAATGTGTGTTGTTCAGTGTGTAGTTCAGTGTGTGTTGTTCAGTGTGTGTAGTTCAGTGTGTGTAGTTCAGTGTGTGCAGTTCAGTGTGTGTTGTTCAGTGTGTGCAGTTCAGTGTGTGTTGTTCAATGTGTGTAGTTCAGTGTGTGTTGTTCAGTGTGTAGTTCAGTGTGTGTTGTTCAATGTGTGTAGTTCAGTGTGTGTTGTTCAGTGTGTAGTTCAGTGTGTGCAGTTCAGTGTGTGTAGTTCAGTGTGGTGTTCAATGTGTGTTGTTCAGTGTGTGTTGTTCAGTGTGTGTAGTTCAGTGTGTGCAGTTCAGTGTGTGTAGTTCAGTGTGTGTTGTTCAATGTGTGTTGTTCAATGTGTGTTGTTCAGTGTGTGTAGTTCAGTGTGTGTTGTTCAGTGTGTGTAGTTCAATGTGTGTTGTTCAGTGTGTAGTTCAGTGTGTGTTGTTCAGTGTGTGTAGTTCAGTGTGTGTTGTTCAGTGTGTGTAGTTCAGTGTGTGCAGTTCAGTGTGTGCTGTTCAGTGTGTGTTGTTCAATGTGTGTTGTTCAGTGTGTGTAGTTCAGTGTGTGTTGTTCAATGTGTGTAGTTCAATGTGTGTTGTTCAGTGTGTAGTTCAGTGTGTGTTGTTCAGTGTGTGTAGTTCAGTGTGTGTTGTTCAGTGTGTGTAGTTCAGTGTGTGTAGTTCAGTGTGTGTTGTTCAGTGTGTGTAGTTCAGTGTGTGTTGTTCAGTGTGTAGTTCAGTGTGTGTTGTTCAATGTGTGTTGTTCAGTGTGTGTTGTTCAATGTGTAGTTCAGTGTGTGTTGTTCAATGTGTGTTGTTCAGTGTGTGTAGTTCAGTGTGTGTTGTTCAGTGTGTGCAGTTCAGTGTGTGCAGTTCAGTGTGTGTAGTTCAGTGTGTGTTGTTCAGTGTGTGTTGTTCAATGTGTGTTGTTCAGTGTGTAGTTCAGTGTGTGTTGTTCAGTGTGTGTTGTACAGTGTGTGTTGTTCAGTGTGTGTTGTTCAGTGTGTGTAGTTCAGTGTGTGTTGTTCAGTGTGTGTTGTTCAATGTGTGTTGTTCAGTGTGTTGTTCAGTGTGTGTAGTTCAGTGTGTGCTGTTCAGTGTGTAGTTCAGTGTGTGCAGTTAAGTGTGTGTAGTTCAGTGTGGTGTTCAATGTGTGTTGTTCAGTGTGTAGTTCAGTGTGTGTTGTTCAGTGTGTGTAGTTCAGTGTGTGTTGTTCAGTGTGTGTTGTTCAGTGTGTGTTGTTCAGTGTGTGTTGTACAGTGTGTGTTGTTCAGTGTGTGTTGTTCAGTGTGTAGTTCAGTGTGTGTTGTACAGTGTGTGTTGTTCAGTGTGTGTTGTTCAGTGTGTGTTGTTCAGTGTGTGTTGTTCAGTGTGTGTTGTTCAGTGTGTGTTGTTCAGTGTGTGTTGTACAGTGTGTGTTGTTCAGTGTGTGTTGTTCAGTGTGTAGTTCAGTGTGTGTTGTACAGTGTGTGTTGTTCAGTGTGTGTTGTTCAGTGTGTGTTGTTCAGTGTGTGTTGTTCAGTGTGTGTTGTTCAGTGTGTGTTGTTCAGTGTGTGTTGTTCAGTCTGTGTTGTTCAGTGTGTGTTGTTCAGTGTGTAGTTCAGTGTGTGTAGTTCAGTGTGTGTTGTTCAGTGTGTAGTTCAGTGTGTGTTGTTCAGTGTGTGTTGTTCAGTGTGTGTTGTTCAGTGTGTAGTTCAGTGTGTGTTGTTCAGTGTGTAGTTCAGTGTGTGTTGTACAGTGTGTGTTGTACAGTGTGTAGTTCAGTGTGTGTTGTTCAGAGTGTGTTGTTCAGTGTGTGTTGTTCAGTGTGTGTTGTTCAGTGTGTGTTGTTCAGTGTGTAGTTCAGTGTGTGTTGTTCAGTGTGTAGTTCAGTGTGTGTTGTACAGTGTGTGTTGTACAGTGTGTAGTTCAGTGTGTGTTGTTCAGTGTGTGTTGTACAGTGTGTGTTGTTCAGTGTGTGTTGTTCAGTGTGTGTAGTTCAGTGTGTGTTGTTCAGTGTGTGTTGTTCAATGTGTGTTGTTCAGTGTGTTGTTCAGTGTGTGTAGTTCAGTGTGTGCTGTTCAGTGTGTAGTTCAGTGTGTGCAGTTAAGTGTGTGTAGTTCAGTGTGGTGTTCAATGTGTGTTGTTCAGTGTGTAGTTCAGTGTGTGTTGTTCAGTGTGTGTAGTTCAGTGTGTGTTGTTCAGTGTGTGTTGTTCAGTGTGTGTTGTACAGTGTGTGTTGTTCAGTGTGTGTTGTTCAGTGTGTAGTTCAGTGTGTGTTGTACAGTGTGTGTTGTTCAGTGTGTGTTGTTCAGTGTGTGTTGTTCAGTGTGTGTTGTTCAGTGTGTGTTGTACAGTGTGTGTTGTTCAGTGTGTGTTGTTCAGTGTGTGTTGTTCAATGTGTGTTGTTCAGTGTGTGTTGTTCAGTGTGTGTTGTACAGTGTGTGTTGTTCAGTGTGTGTTGTTCAGTGTGTAGTTCAGTGTGTGTTGTACAGTGTGTGTTGTTCAGTGTGTGTTGTTCAGTGTGTGTTGTTCAGTGTGTGTTGTTCAGTGTGTGTTGTACAGTGTGTGTTGTTCAGTGTGTGTTGTTCAGTGTGTGTTGTTCAGTCTGTGTTGTTCAGTGTGTGTTGTTCAGTGTGTAGTTCAGTGTGTGTAGTTCAGTGTGTGTTGTTCAGTGTGTAGTTCAGTGTGTGTTGTTCAGTGTGTGTTGTTCAGTGTGTAGTTCAGTGTGTGTAGTTCAGTGTGTGTTGTACAGTGTGTGTTGTACAGTGTGTAGTTCAGTGTGTGTTGTTCAGAGTGTGTTGTTCAGTGTGTGTTGTTCAGTGTGTGTTGTTCAGTGTGTGTTGTTCAGTGTGTAGTTCAGTGTGTGTTGTTCAGTGTGTAGTTCAGTGTGTGTTGTACAGTGTGTGTTGTACAGTGTGTAGTTCAGTGTGTGTTGTTCAGTGTGTGTTGTACAGTGTGTGTTGTTCAATGTGTGTTGTTCAGTGTGTTGTTCAGTGTGTGTAGTTCAGTGTGTGCTGTTCAGTGTGTAGTTCAGTGTGTGCAGTTAAGTGTGTGTAGTTCAGTGTGGTGTTCAATGTGTGTTGTTCAGTGTGTAGTTCAGTGTGTGTTGTTCAGTGTGTGTAGTTCAGTGTGTGTTGTTCAGTGTGTGTTGTTCAGTGTGTGTTGTACAGTGTGTGTTGTTCAGTGTGTGTTGTTCAGTGTGTAGTTCAGTGTGTGTTGTACAGTGTGTGTTGTTCAATGTGTGTTGTTCAGTGTGTGTTGTTCAGTGTGTGTTGTTCAATGTGTGTTGTTCAGTGTGTGTTGTTCAGTGTGTGTTGTTCAGTGTGTGTTGTTCAATGTGTGTTGTTCAGTGTGTGTTGTTCAGTGTGTGTTGTACAGTGTGTGTTGTTCAGTGTGTGTTGTTCAGTGTGTAGTTCATTGTGTGTTGTACAGTGTGTGTTGTTCAGTGTGTGTTGTTCAGTGTGTGTTGTTCAGTGTGTGTTGTTCAGTGTGTGTTGTTCAGTGTGTGTTGTACAGTGTGTGTTGTTCAGTGTGTGTTGTTCAGTGTGTGTTGTTCAGTCTGTGTTGTTCAGTGTGTAGTTCAGTGTGTGTAGTTCAGTGTGTGTTGTTCAGTGTGTAGTTCAGTGTGTGTTGTTCAGTGTGTGTTGTTCAGTGTGTGTTGTTCAGTGTGTGTTATTCAGTGTGTGTTGTTCAGTGTGTGTTGTTCAGTGTGTGTTGTTCAGTGTGTGTTATTCAGTGTGTGTTGTTCAGTGTGTGTTGTTCAGTGTGTGTTGTTCAGTGTGTGTTGTTCAATGTGTGTTGTTCAGTGTGTGTTGTTCAGTGTGTGTTGTACAGTGTGTGTTGTTCAGTGTGTGTTGTTCAGTGTGTAGTTCATTGTGTGTTGTACAGTGTGTGTTGTTCAGTGTGTGTTGTTCAGTGTGTGTTGTTCAGTGTGTGTTGTTCAGTGTGTGTTGTTCAGTGTGTGTTGTACAGTGTGTGTTGTTCAGTGTGTGTTGTTCAGTGTGTGTTGTTCAGTCTGTGTTGTTCAGTGTGTAGTTCAGTGTGTGTAGTTCAGTGTGTGTTGTTCAGTGTGTAGTTCAGTGTGTGTTGTTCAGTGTGTGTTGTTCAGTGTGTGTTGTTCAGTGTGTAGTTCAGTGTGTGTTGTTCAGTGTGTAGTTCAGTGTGTGTTGTACAGTGTGTGTTGTACAGTGTGTAGTTCAGTGTGTGTTGTTCAGAGTGTGTTGTTCAGTGTGTGTTGTTCAGTGTGTGTTGTACAGTGTGTGTTGTTCAGTGTGTGTTGTTCAGTGTGTGTTATTCAGTGTGTGTTGTTCAGTGTGTGTTGTTCAGTGTGTGTTGTTCAGTGTGTGTAGTTCAGTGTGTTGTTCAGTGTGTGTAGTTCAGTGTGTGTGTTGTTCAGTGTGTGTTGTTCAGTGTGTGTAGTTCAGTGTGTGTTGTTCAGTGTGTGTTGTTCAGTGTGTAGTTCAGTGTGTGTTGTACAGTGTGTGTTGTTCAGTGTGTGTTGTTCAGTGTGTGTTGTACAGTGTGTGTTGTTCAGTGTGTGTTGTTCAGTGTGTAGTTCAGTGTGTGTTGTACAGTGTGTGTTGTTCAGTGTGTGTTGTTCAGTGTGTGTTGTTCAGTGTGTGTTGTTCAGTGTGTGTTGTACAGTGTGTGTTGTTCAGTGTGTGTTGTTCAGTGTGTGTTGTTCAGTCTGTGTTGTTCAGTGTGTGTTGTTCAGTGTGTAGTTCAGTGTGTGTTGTTCAGTGTGTGTTGTTCAGTGTGTAGTTCAGTGTGTGTAGTTCAGTGTGTGTTGTACAGTGTGTGTTGTACAGTGTGTAGTTCAGTGTGTGTTGTTCAGAGTGTGTTGTTCAGTGTGTGTTGTTCAGTGTGTGTTGTTCAGTGTGTGTTGTTCAGTGTGTAGTTCAGTGTGTGTTGTTCAGTGTGTAGTTCAGTGTGTGTTGTACAGTGTGTGTTGTACAGTGTGTAGTTCAGTGTGTGTTGTTCAGTGTGTGTTGTACAGTGTGTGTTGTTCAGTGTGTGTTGTTCAGTGTGTGTAGTTCAGTGTGTGTTGTTCAGTGTGTGTTGTTCAATGTGTGTTGTTCAGTGTGTTGTTCAGTGTGTGTAGTTCAGTGTGTGCTGTTCAGTGTGTAGTTCAGTGTGTGCAGTTAAGTGTGTGTAGTTCAGTGTGGTGTTCAATGTGTGTTGTTCAGTGTGTAGTTCAGTGTGTGTTGTTCAGTGTGTGTAGTTCAGTGTGTGTTGTTCAGTGTGTGTTGTTCAGTGTGTGTTGTACAGTGTGTGTTGTTCAGTGTGTGTTGTTCAGTGTGTAGTTCAGTGTGTGTTGTACAGTGTGTGTTGTTCAATGTGTGTTGTTCAGTGTGTGTTGTTCAGTGTGTGTTGTTCAATGTGTGTTGTTCAGTGTGTGTTGTTCAGTGTGTGTTGTACAGTGTGTGTTGTTCAGTGTGTGTTGTTCAGTGTGTGTTGTTCAATGTGTGTTGTTCAGTGTGTGTTGTTCAGTGTGTGTTGTACAGTGTGTGTTGTTCAGTGTGTGTTGTTCAGTGTGTAGTTCATTGTGTGTTGTACAGTGTGTGTTGTTCAGTGTGTGTTGTTCAGTGTGTGTTGTTCAGTGTGTGTTGTTCAGTGTGTGTTGTTCAGTGTGTGTTGTACAGTGTGTGTTGTTCAGTGTGTGTTGTTCAGTGTGTGTTGTTCAGTCTGTGTTGTTCAGTGTGTAGTTCAGTGTGTGTAGTTCAGTGTGTGTTGTTCAGTGTGTAGTTCAGTGTGTGTTGTTCAGTGTGTGTTGTTCAGTGTGTGTTGTTCAGTGTGTAGTTCAGTGTGTGTTGTTCAGTGTGTAGTTCAGTGTGTGTTGTACAGTGTGTGTTGTACAGTGTGTAGTTCAGTGTGTGTTGTTCAGAGTGTGTTGTTCAGTGTGTGTTGTACAGTGTGTGTTGTTCAGTGTGTGTTGTTCAGTGTGTGTTATTCAGTGTGTGTTGTTCAGTGTGTGTTGTTCAGTGTGTGTTGTTCAGTGTGTGTAGTTCAGTGTGTTGTTCAGTGTGTGTAGTTCAGTGTGTGTAGTTCAGTGTGTGTGTTGTTCAGTGTGTGTTGTTCAGTGTGTGTAGTTCAGTGTGTGTTGTTCAGTGTGTGTAGTTCAGTGTGTGTTGTTCAGTGTGTGTTGTTCAGTGTGTGTAGTTCAGTGTGTTGTTCAGTGTGTGTAGTTCAGTGTGTGTTGTTCAGTCTGTGTAGTTCAGTGTGTGTTGTTCAGTGTGTGTTGTTCAGTCTGTGTAGTTCAGTGTGTGTGTTGTTCAGTGTGTGTTGTTCAGTGTGTGTTGTTCAGTGTGTGTAGTTCAGTGTGTGTTGTTCAGTGTGTGTTGTTCAGTGTGTGTAGTTCAGTGTGTTGTTCAGTGTGTGTTGTTCAGTGTGTGTAGTTCAGTGTGTTGTTCAGTGTGTGTTGTTCAGTGTGTGTAGTTCAGTGTGTGCAGTTCAGTGTGTGCTGTTCAGTGTGTGCAGTTCAGTGTGTGTTGTTCAATGTGTGTAGTTCAGTGTGTGTTGTTCAGTGTGTAGTTCAGTGTGTGTTGTTCAGTGTGTGTTGTTCAGTGTGTGTAGTTCAGTGTGTGTTGTTCAGTGTGTGTAGTTCAGTGTGTGTTGTTCAGTGTGTAGTTCAGTGTGTGTTGTTCAATGTGTGTTGTTCAGTGTGTGTTGTTCAATGTGTAGTTCAGTGTGTGTTGTTCAATGTGTGTTGTTCAGTGTGTGTAGTTCAGTGTGTGTTGTTCAGTGTGTGCAGTTCAGTGTGTGCAGTTCAGTGTGTGTAGTTCAGTGTGTGTTGTTCAGTGTGTGTTGTTCAATGTGTGTTGTTCAGTGTGTAGTTCAGTGTGTGTTGTTCAGTGTGTGTTGTACAGTGTGTGTTGTTCAGTGTGTGTTGTTCAGTGTGTGTAGTTCAGTGTGTGTTGTTCAGTGTGTGTTGTTCAATGTGTGTTGTTCAGTGTGTTGTTCAGTGTGTGTAGTTCAGTGTGTGCTGTTCAGTGTGTAGTTCAGTGTGTGCAGTTAAGTGTGTGTAGTTCAGTGTGGTGTTCAATGTGTGTTGTTCAGTGTGTAGTTCAGTGTGTGTTGTTCAGTGTGTGTTGTTCAGTGTGTGTTGTTCAGTGTGTGTTGTACAGTGTGTGTTGTTCAGTGTGTGTTGTTCAGTGTGTGTTGTTCAGTGTGTAGTTCAGTGTGTGTTGTACAGTGTGTGTTGTTCAGTGTGTGTTGTTCAGTGTGTGTTGTTCAGTGTGTGTTGTTCAGTGTGTGTTGTACAGTGTGTGTTGTTCAGTGTGTGTTGTTCAGTGTGTGTTGTTCAATGTGTGTTGTTCAGTGTGTGTTGTTCAGTGTGTGTTGTACAGTGTGTGTTGTTCAGTGTGTGTTGTTCAGTGTGTAGTTCAGTGTGTGTTGTACAGTGTGTGTTGTTCAGTGTGTGTTGTTCAGTGTGTGTTGTTCAGTGTGTGTTGTTCAGTGTGTGTTGTACAGTGTGTGTTGTTCAGTGTGTGTTGTTCAGTGTGTGTTGTTCAGTCTGTGTTGTTCAGTGTGTGTTGTTCAGTGTGTAGTTCAGTGTGTGTTGTTCAGTGTGTAGTTCAGTGTGTGTTGTTCAGTGTGTGTTGTTCAGTGTGTGTTGTTCAGTGTGTAGTTCAGTGTGTGTTGTTCAGTGTGTAGTTCAGTGTGTGTTGTACAGTGTGTGTTGTACAGTGTGTAGTTCAGTGTGTGTTGTTCAGAGTGTGTTGTTCAGTGTGTGTTGTTCAGTGTGTGTTGTTCAGTGTGTGTTGTTCAGTGTGTGTTGTTCAGTGTGTAGTTCAGTGTGTGTTGTTCAGTGTGTGTTGTACAGTGTGTGTTGTACAGTGTGTAGTTCAGTGTGTGTTGTTCAGTGTGTGTTGTACAGTGTGTGTTGTTCAGTGTGTGTTGTTCAGTGTGTGTAGTTCAGTGTGTGTTGTTCAGTGTGTGTTGTTCAATGTGTGTTGTTCAGTGTGTTGTTCAGTGTGTGTAGTTCAGTGTGTGCTGTTCAGTGTGTAGTTCAGTGTGTGCAGTTAAGTGTGTGTAGTTCAGTGTGGTGTTCAATGTGTGTTGTTCAGTGTGTAGTTCAGTGTGTGTTGTTCAGTGTGTGTAGTTCAGTGTGTGTTGTTCAGTGTGTGTTGTTCAGTGTGTGTTGTACAGTGTGTGTTGTTCAGTGTGTGTTGTTCAGTGTGTAGTTCAGTGTGTGTTGTACAGTGTGTGTTGTTCAGTGTGTGTTGTACAGTGTGTGTTGTTCAATGTGTGTTGTTCAGTGTGTGTTGTTCAGTGTGTGTTGTTCAATGTGTGTTGTTCAGTGTGTGTTGTTCAGTGTGTGTTGTACAGTGTGTGTTGTTCAGTGTGTGTTGTTCAGTGTGTGTTGTTCAATGTGTGTTGTTCAGTGTGTGTTGTTCAGTGTGTGTTGTACAGTGTGTGTTGTTCAGTGTGTGTTGTTCAGTGTGTAGTTCAGTGTGTGTTGTACAGTGTGTGTTGTTCAGTGTGTGTTGTTCAGTGTGTGTTGTTCAGTGTGTGTTGTTCAGTGTGTGTTGTACAGTGTGTGTTGTTCAGTGTGTGTTGTTCAGTGTGTGTTGTTCAGTCTGTGTTGTTCAGTGTGTGTTGTTCAGTGTGTAGTTCAGTGTGTGTAGTTCAGTGTGTGTTGTTCAGTGTGTAGTTCAGTGTGTGTTGTTCAGTGTGTGTTGTTCAGTGTGTGTTGTACAGTGTGTGTTGTACAGTGTGTAGTTCAGTGTGTTGTTCAGTGTGTGTAGTTCAGTGTGTGTTGTTCAGTCTGTGTAGTTCAGTGTGTGTTGTTCAGTGTGTGTTGTTCAGTCTGTGTAGTTCAGTGTGTGTGTTGTTCAGTGTGTGTTGTTCAGTGTGTGTTGTTCAGTGTGTGTTGTTCAGTGTGTGTTGTTCAGTCTGTGTAGTTCAGTGTGTGTTGTTCAGTGTGTGTTGTTCAGTGTGTAGTTCAGTGTGTGTGTTGTTCAGTGTGTGTTGTTCAGTGTGTGTAGTTCAGTGTGTAGTTCAGTGTGTGTTGTTCAGTGTGTGTTGTTCAGTGTGTGTAGTTCAGTGTGAGTTGTTCAGTGTGTTGTTCAGTGTGTGTAGTTCAGTGTGTGTTGTTCAGTGTGTGTAGTTCAGTGTGTGTTGTTCAGTGTGTGTTGTTCAGTGTGTGTAGTTCAGTGTGTTGTTCAGTGTGTGTAGTTCAGTGTGTGTTGTTCAGTCTGTGTAGTTCAGTGTGTGTTGTTCAGTGTGTGTTGTTCAGTCTGTGTAGTTCAGTGTGTGTGTTGTTCAGTGTGTGTTGTTCAGTGTGTGTTGTTCAGTGTGTGTAGTTCAGTGTGTGTTGTTCAGTGTGTGTTGTTCAGTGTGTGTAGTTCAGTGTGTTGTTCAGTGTGTGTTGTTCAGTGTGTGTAGTTCAGTGTGTTGTTCAGTGTGTGTTGTTCAGTCTGTGTAGTTCAGTGTGTGTTGTTCAGTGTGTGTTGTTCAGTCTGTGTAGTTCAGTGTGTGTTGTTCAGTGTGTGTTGTTCAGTGTGTAGTTCAGTGTGTGTGTTGTTCAGTGTGTGTTGTTCAGTGTGTGTAGTTCAGTGTGTAGTTCAGTGTGTGTTGTTCAGTGTGTGTTGTTCAGTGTGTGTAGTTCAGTGTGAGTTGTTCAGTGTGTTGTTCAGTGTGTGTAGTTCAGTGTGTGTTGTTCAGTGTGTGTTGTTCAATGTGTGTTGTTCAGTGTGTTGTTCAGTGTGTGTAGTTCAGTGTGTGTTGTTCAGTGTGTGTTGTTCAATGTGTGTTGTTCAGTGTGTGTTGTTCAGTGTGTAGTTCAGTGTGTGTTGTACAGTGTGTGTTGTTCAGTGTGTGTTGTACAGTGTGTGTTGTTCAATGTGTGTTGTTCAGTGTGTGTTGTTCAGTGTGTGTTGTTCAATGTGTGTTGTTCAGTGTGTGTTGTTCAGTGTGTGTTGTACAGTGTGTGTTGTTCAGTGTGTGTTGTTCAGTGTGTGTTGTTCAATGTGTGTTGTTCAGTGTGTGTTGTTCAGTGTGTGTTGTACAGTGTGTGTTGTTCAGTGTGTGTTGTTCAGTGTGTAGTTCAGTGTGTGTTGTACAGTGTGTGTTGTTCAGTGTGTGTTGTTCAGTGTGTGTTGTTCAGTGTGTGTTGTTCAGTGTGTGTTGTACAGTGTGTGTTGTTCAGTGTGTGTTGTTCAGTGTGTGTTGTTCAGTCTGTGTTGTTCAGTGTGTGTTGTTCAGTGTGTAGTTCAGTGTGTGTAGTTCAGTGTGTGTTGTTCAGTGTGTAGTTCAGTGTGTGTTGTTCAGTGTGTGTTGTTCAGTGTGTGTTGTTCAGTGTGTAGTTCAGTGTGTGTTGTTCAGTGTGTAGTTCAGTGTGTGTTGTACAGTGTGTGTTGTACAGTGTGTAGTTCAGTGTGTGTTGTTCAGAGTGTGTTGTTCAGTGTGTGTTGTTCAGTGTGTGTTGTACAGTGTGTGTTGTTCAGTGTGTGTTGTTCAGTGTGTGTTGTTCAGTGTGTGTT
The DNA here is from genome assembly GCF_022577435.1 of Embiotoca jacksoni. Classification (NCBI taxonomy): domain Eukaryota; kingdom Metazoa; phylum Chordata; class Actinopteri; family Embiotocidae; genus Embiotoca; species Embiotoca jacksoni. Next base: position 393,274 of record NW_027185385.1, on the reverse strand, counting down.
GTTCAGTGTGTGTTGTTCAGTGTGTGTAGTTCAGTGTGTTGTTCAGTGTGTGTAGTTCAGTGTGTGTTGTTCAGTCTGTGTAGTTCAGTGTGTGTGTTGTTCAGTGTGTGTTGTTCAGTGTCTGTAGTTCAGTGTGTGTTGTTCAGTGTGTGTAGTTCAGTGTGTGTTGTTCAGTGTGTGTTGTTCAGTGTGTGTAGTTCAGTGTGTTGTTCAGTGTGTGTAGTTCAGTGTGTGTTGTTCAGTCTGTGTAGTTCAGTGTGTGTTGTTCAGTGTGTGTTGTTCAGTCTGTGTAGTTCAGTGTGTGTGTTGTTCAGTGTGTGTTGTTCAGTGTGTGTTGTTCAGTGTGTGTAGTTCAGTGTGTGTTGTTCAGTGTGTGTTGTTCAGTGTGTGTAGTTCAGTGTGTTGTTCAGTGTGTGTTGTTCAGTGTGTGTAGTTCAGTGTGTTGTTCAGTGTGTGTTGTTCAGTCTGTGTAGTTCAGTGTGTGTTGTTCAGTGTGTGTTGTTCAGTCTGTGTAGTTCAGTGTGTGTTGTTCAGTGTGTGTTGTTCAGTGTGTGTTGTTCAGTGTGTGTGTTGTTCAGTGTGTGTTGTTCAGTGTGTGTAGTTCAGTGTGTAGTTCAGTGTGTGTTGTTCAGTGTGTGTTGTTCAGTGTGTGTAGTTCAGTGTGAGTTGTTCAGTGTGTTGTTCAGTGTGTGTAGTTCAGTGTGTGTTGTTCAGTGTGTGTTGTTCAATGTGTGTTGTTCAGTGTGTTGTTCAGTGTGTGTAGTTCAGTGTGTG